>NC_057810.1:556993729-557293729 GCF_018294505.1 Triticum aestivum | reverse complement strand
AAATAGCATTGAACCCACTATCTCGGATTTCAAGGAATTTGATTATGATAATTGTTCTTCAGAAGGTTGTATTTCCTTGTTGCAATCTGTTGTTAATTCTCCTCATGCTTATAGTCAAAATAAAGCTTTTACCAAACATATCGTTGATGCCTTGATGCAATCTTATGATGAAAAACTTAATCTGGAAGTTTCTATACCTAGAAAACTTAAAGATGAGTGAGAACCTACTATAAAGATTAGAATTAAAGATCACGAATGTTTTGCTTTGTGTGATTTGGGTGCTAGTGTTTCCACGATTCCGAAAACTTTATGTGATATTCTAGGTTTCCATGATCTTGATGATTGCTCTTTAAATTTGCACCTTGCGGATTCCACCATTAAAAAGCCAATGGGAAGGATCAATGATATTCTCATTGTTGCAAATAGAAATTTGGTGCCCGTGGATTTTATCGTTCTTGATATAGATTGCAATCTTTCTTGCCCTATTATTCTTGGTAGACCTTTCCTTAGAACGATTGACACGATTATTGATATGAAGGAAGGGAATATTAGATTCCAATTTCCATTAAAGAAACGCATGGAGCACTTTCCAAGAAATAAAGTCAAATTACCTTATGAATCTATCATGCGGGCTACTTATGAATTTAGTGTCAAAGATGGCACTCGTTTGATCTATCTTCGCTTTTATGCCTAGCTAGGGGCGTTAAACGATAGCGCTAGTTGGGAGGCAACCCAATTTTCTTTGTGTTTTTTGTTTTTGCCCCTGTTTAGTAATAAATCTTGCATCTACCTTCTGTTTAGATGTGTTTTTATCTTTTAATTAGTGTTTGTGCCAAGTAGAACCTATAGGATAACTTATGATGATAGTTGATTTGATTCTGCTGAAAAACAGAAACTTTGCGCGCACGAATATAATTTTGTTAAATCACAGGACGTGCTTTTGTGTTGATTCTTTTTGATTCTCATCAATAAACAAATATTACAGGACTTCCTATTTTGGTAGGATTTTTAAAGTTCCAGAAGTTTGCGTTAGTTACAGATTGCTACAAACTGTTCTGTTTTTGACAGATTCTGTTTTTCATGTGTTGTTTGCTTTCTTTGATGCATCTATGGCTAGTAAAATAGTTTATAAACCATAGAGAAGTTGGAATACAGTAGGTTTAACACCAAAATAAATAAAGAATGAGTTAATTGCAGTACCTTATGTGGTGGTTTTGTTTTCTTTCACTAACGGAGCTTATAAGATTTCCTGTTGAGTTTTGTGTTGTGAAGTTTTCAAGTTTTGGGTAAAGCTTTTATGGGCTATGGAATAAAGGGTGGCAAGAGCCTAAGCTTGGGGATGCCCAAGGCATCCCATGATATTCAAGGATAGCCAAAAGCCTATGCTTGGGGATGCCCCGGGAAGGCATCCCCTCTTTCGTCTTCGTTCATTGGTAACTTTACTTGGAGCTATATTTTTATTCGCCACATGATATGTGTTTTGCTTGGAGCGTCGTGTATTATATTAGTATTTGCTTTTTAGTTTACCACAATCATCCTTGCTGCACACACCTTTTGGGAGAAGCCTATTTGATTAGAATTTGCTAGATTACTCTATGTGCTTCACTTATATCTTTTGAGCTTGATAGTTTTTGCTCTAGTGCTTCACTTATATTTTTTAGAGCACGGTGGTGACTTAATTTTGAAGAAATTACTAGTCTCTCATGCTTCACTTATATCTTTTTGAGAGTCTTTTATAACAGCATGGTATTTTGTATGGTTATAAAATTGGTCCTAGAATGGTAGGCATCCAAGTTGGGTATAATAAAAACTATCATAGAAAGTGAATTGGATGCTATGATCAATTTGATACTTGATAATTGTTTTGAGATATGGAGGTAGTGATGTTAAAGTCATGCTAGTTGGGTGATTATGAATTTAAAGAATGCTTGTGTTGAAGTTAGCAAGTCCCGTAGCATGCACGTATGGTTAAAGTTGTGTAACAAATTTGAAACATGAAGTGTACCTGGCTTGTGCATCCTTATGAGTGGCGGTCGCGGACGAGCGATGGGACTCCAAAATAAAAGGCGAAAAACTCCAAAATAAATCTTATTTGATTTTTTTATTGAATCTTCATCATTTCTTTATTTTGGGAAAGTCATTTTATTCCCTCTCTGAAATTTTTTGTAGTAGAAATAATTGAAGATGAAATAAATAAAATCACATGATCCTATTTTCAAAATTTGAGAAAACTCAAATATGAAAATAACGAAATCCCCAACTATCTCCGTGGGTCCTTGAGTTGCGTAGAATTTCTAGGATCGAGCCAACAATGCAACAAAATATGATATGCAATGATGATCTATGTATAACATTCCAAATTGAAAATTTGGGATGTTACAAACCTACCCCCCTTAAGATGAATCTCGCCCTCGAGATTCGGGTTGGCTAGCAAATAGGTAAGGGTGGGCCTTGAGTAGATCTTCCTCTCACTCCCAGGTGGCTTCTTCCTCGGTGTGGTGGCTCCACTACACTTTGCAAAACTTTATAACCTTACTGCGGGTAACTCGGCTGGCATATTCCAGAATCTTAACTGGTTTCTCTTCATAGGTCAAATCATCTTTCAACTGAATCGCTTCCAGTGGCACAGTATCTCTCAGTGGTATATCAGCCATCTCTGCGTGACACTTCTTCAACTGTGAAACATGGAACACATCATGAACTCCTGACAATCCCTCAGGTAATTCCAACTTGTACGCTACTTCTCCCATGCGTTCCAAAACTTTGTATGGCCCCACAAAACGTGGCGCTAACTTTCCTTTAACTCCAAAACGCTTAACTCCTCGAAGCGGAGATACTCAAAGATAAACTCTGTCTCTGACTTCAAATTCTGTCCCCTTGCGTTTTGAATCCGCATAGCTTTTCTGCCTTGACTGGGCTACCTTGAGCCTATCGCGAATTAACTTTACTTTCTGTTCAGACTCCTTAATCAAATCCGGTCCAAACAACTGGCGATCTCCTACTTCATCCCACAACAACGGGGTTCTGCACCTCCTTCCATACAGGGCTTTGAAAGGGGCCATTTTCAAACTGGATTGATAACTGTTGTTGTAAGAAAACTCTGCATATGGCAAGTTGTCATCCCAACTTGATCCATAATCCAAAACACAAGCTCGAAGCATATCCTCCAAAATATGATTGACTCTCTCGGTCTGTCCATCTGTCTAAGGATGGAAAGCTGTGCTAAACTCCAGCCTGGTTCCCAATGTTTCGTGCAACTGCTTCCAGAACTTTGAGGTGAAATGGGTTCCTCTATCTGATACGATACTCCTCGGAACTCCGTGCAAACATACAATCGTTTTCATGTATATCTTAGCCAATTTGGCATTGCTGTAGGTAGTCTTTATTGGGATGAAATGAGCTACCTTCGTCAAACGATCGACTACAACCCAAATCGAGTCATAGCTTGAACGGGTCCTAGGCAATCCCGTGATGAAATACATGCCTAGTTTATCCCACTTCCATTCGGGTATAGGCAATGGCTGTAACAATCCTGTTGGCTTCTGATGTTCTGCTTTCACCCTCTGACATACATCACAAACTGCTACATACTCTGCAATATCCTTCTTCATTCCGGTCCACTAGAAAGTTTCCTTCAAATCCAAATACATCTTGGTATTTCTGGGGTGAATCGAATATGGTGAATCATGTGCCTCTTGCAGAATCAACTTCTTGATATCCGGGTCATTGGGCACATAAACACGTCCTCAAACCATAAGGTATCGTGCTCATCCTCACGAAATCCTTTAGCCTTTCCCTTGCTCATCCTTTCCTTAATGGAAGCAACTTCCTTATCTGCCTTTTGAGTTTCTCTGATTTTATCCATCAAAGTAGACTGAATCTCCAATGCTGCTACGAAGCCTCTCAGAATATTTCCAAACATAGCTCCCGGAATTCCTCCGCTAATCCTTGTGGTAAACCTTCGATCATTAGGGTACATGGCTCTTGCGGCTCAACGCATCTGCTACAACGTTAGCCTTCCCGGGGTGATAATGCAATCTCATATCATAATCCTTAATAAGCTCCAACCATCTCCTCTGCCTGAGATTTAACTCCTTCTGCGTGAAGATGTACTTCAAACTCTTGTGATCCGTGTACACCTCACAATGATTTCCAATGAGGAAGTGTCTCCAAGTTTTCAGCGCGTGCACTACAGCTGCTAACTCCAAATCATGAGTAGCATAATTCAACTCATGAGGCTTAAGCTGTCGTGAAGCATACGAAACAACTCTTCCCTCCTGCATAAGCACTGCTCCAAGTCCTCGACGTGAAGCATCGCAATACACTTCATAATCCTTGGTCTGATCTGGCAGAATTAATACTGGTGAGGTAACCAAACGTTCCTTCAACTCTTGGAAACTAGCCTCACATTCCTCAGTCCAAATGAACTTGGTATCCTTTTTCAACAATTCTGTCATAGGCTTCGCAATTTTCGAGAAATTTTCAATGAATCTCCGGTAGTATCCTGCGAGTCCAAGGAAACTCCTGATCTCTCCAACTGTTGTTGGTGCTTCCCAGTTTGTCACAGTGGCAACTTTAGTGGGGTCTACTGCGATACCTTCCCCGGATATAACATGTCTGAGAAATCCAACTTCCTTCAACCAAAACTCACACTTGCTGAACTTGGTGTATAGCTGGTGTTCTCTGAGCTTCTCGAGTACCAAACGCAAGTGCTCCTTATGTTCCTCTTCATTCTTCGAGTACACCAAAATATCATCAATGAACACCACGACGAACTTATCCAAAAACTCCATAAACACCTTGCTCATCATGTTCATAAAATAGGCTGGGGCGTTAGTCAGACCAAATGACATAACGGTATACTCATACAGCCCGTACCTGGTGGTAAAAGCCGTCTTCGGTATATCTTGCTCCCAAATCTTCAACTGATGGTACCCTGATCGCAAATCGATCTTGGAAAACACCTTGGCTCCTTGCAACTGATCAAACAGATCATTGATCATTGGTAGTGGGTGCTTGTTCTTGATTGTTACTTCATTCAATCCGCGATAATCAACAACCATTCTTAACGATCCATCCTTCTTCTCCACCAGAAGTACTGGCGATCCCCAAGGTGAAGAACTTGGGCGAATAAAACCTTTGTCCAACAACTTCTTAATCTGCTTCTTAATTTCCTCCAAATCTTGGGCTGGCATCCTGTACGGTCTCTTGGATATCGGCCCAGTGCCTGGCAATAGTTCAATTAGGAACTCAATGTCTCTATCCGGTGGCATGCCTGGCAACTCTTCTGGAAATACATCGGGGAAATCCCTTACCACTGGTACTTCCTCCTGCACAACTCCTGATAAGGAATTTACATGTGCTCTTCTCGGCTCATGCCGTGATACATACTTGATTCTTCTTCCTTCAGGGGTGGTAAGCAAAATCAACTTACTGGCGCAATCTATATTCCCTCCATACTTCGATAACCAATCCATGCCTAATATCACATCCAAACCTTGCGATTCCAAAACTATTAGGTCCGAGGGAAATACATGGTGTCCAATCCTTAATGGTAGTCGATCACACCATATACTAGCCATATACTCTGCTCCAGGTGAGGCTACTAGCATGGGTGACCTAAGTGCTTGGGTTGGTAGTTTATATTTATCCACAAATCCCCTTGATATGTATGAATGCGAAGCACCAGTATCAAAAAGAACAACTGCAGTAAATGTCTTAACCAAAAACTTACCTGTCACTGCGTCTAGCTGAGCTTCAACCTCCTCCACGGTAACGTGGTTCACTTGCCCCCTGTTCAAAGGGTTCGACTTCTTTCCTGAGCTTCCATTGCCATTACCATTTTGGGCTTCTAGACATTCATTTGCATAATGCCCAGTCTTACGGCACTTATAACAAGTGATATGGCTCAGGTCTACCTTGGATGGTGTTGACGGGTTGGTGCGGCTTTGTCCATTGCTTCCTCCATTCCCGTTTCCATTCTTGGTGCCATTATGATTGTGCGAGCTGCCTCCTCCGTGAGTATGCTGAAATTGCCCTCCTGACTTTGGGGTAAAGTGTGGTTTCTGTTGAGCTCCAGAATTGTACTTCCCTTGTCCATACTCCCTCTTACGATTGTCAATCTGCTGCTGCTTTCCCTCAATCATAAGAGCACGATCTACTAACTCCTGGTAGTTATTGAAAGTGGCTACCATCAAATGCATGCTCAACTCATCATTCAGTCCTTCTAGAAACTTCTCCTGCTTAGCTGCATCTGTAGCAATGTCATCTGGGGCATAACGTGCTAGCTTACTGAAATCATCCACATACTGGCCAACTGTCCGTCCTCCTTGGCGTAAGTTGTGAAACTCACGCTTCTTCATGGCCATAGCTCCTACTGAAACATGGGCAGTACGAAAAGCTTGCTGAAATTGATTCCATGTGACAGTGTTTATAGGGTAAGTGGCTGTAAAATTCTCCCACCATGCTGCTGCTGGTCCGTCAAGCTGATGTGCGACAAACTTCACCTTTTCTCCATCTGTGCATCCTGCTGTGGTCAACTCCCTCCCTATCTTACGGAGCCAATCATCTGCTACTATCGGCTCGGTGCTACTAGAAAACACCGGCGGATTCAGCCTTAAGAAACGTGCCAGATGGTCAAGAGGTGGTGGTGGTGGTGGTGGGTTGTTGTTGTTGCCTTGGTTCTGTACCAATGTTTGAATCAAGCATTCTGCTGCTGAATCAACTGAGTGATCTCTGGCGGGAAAACAAACTCGGGGTCGCGTCTCGGAGGCATCTGAGGGTTTAAAGAGGAGAGGAGAGTTAAGAATAGAATGAGGTCTAGTGAGATAACACTACCCATATGCACATGAGACAAAAACACACAATATCACTCCAATCAATTCAAGCAAGGGCATACAACGGTCTAACTATCATTACAAAAGTGCTTGGACTAAAACTAATTAAATGGTGGAAAATTCTACTACTGTTGTGGTGGTCAACTAGAAAAACTGCTCCGATGCAGATTCCATGATATCTGCTGCAGCTTCATCAACATAGTCATCATCGTTGTCGTCAGGATCCGAGTCGGTGTCGTCGATGATGATATAATTATCTGGACAAGTAGGTTCATCCTCTTCTCCTCTGGGTGCTGATCCTCCCATGAATACTCCAATATTCTCCTTAAGGTCGCCGTTCTGTCTTACTAGAGCGACGATTTCTTCCATATAGTCTTTACGTGTAGCCTTGAGTTCTTCTTCTAGCTCCTTGATCTTGGTCATAGCCTTCTGTAGATCCTCCATATCTGCGCACATCTGATTCTCCTGGCGTCGGATGTGTTGGTTTAACTCCTGAATATAAGCTGCGATTGATCTGTCCTTCCTGGTGGTGATCATCTCCCAATGCTCATCTCGGCGCCCACAAATCTGGTAGATATTATTCTTGAGATCGTTGTGGTAAAATTCTCCAATTCGTCCCATGGCGATGTGAGCTGCCATGCTCTTTCCTAGGCTCCATGTTGGTGCATCAAAGGTAAACTCTATTGGCCCCGTGACTGGTGCAAATGTCCTTCCTGGAATGTAGACTTGAATCCTCCAGCGCTCCTCTTCGGGTAAAGTGGCGTTGAAGGTCCCGGTGAAGCTAGGTACTCCTATGTTCAGGTACCTAGTGGCTTCCTTCAAGTGATATCCAAAAGGTGAGTTTTCATCTGGTTGTGTGAACTTGATCTTTGCATCCGCCATCCTAAAGAATAGAAAAGATGAGGAGTCAGAAATGAGAAGAAAGAGTAGTGATCTAGGGCTTTAGCTTAGTGGCCGTGTCCTACAGTCAGCGTGTGCTCTGATACCACCTTTGTAGCGACCAGACCTCAAACAGTCTGATCTCTATGCTCAGTGTCATCCCTGGATCAGTAACGCTGACACCACACAGTACTTGGAGGATTTATAACAGAGTAGCAATCACACACTTATTACATCGAATGTCTTAAAAGAGAACTTATTGAAATAAATATGGCTTAAGGCCATCTAAAATACGATAACAGCGGAAGGCTTGGAAGATAAGCGAGTCCATCAACTCCAACGGCATCACTGAGTATAGAACCACGACCTAAAAGCACCTTACTCGTCGTCTAAAAAGTCTGCAACATGAAACGTTGCAGCCCGAAAACGGATCAACACATGGAATATGCTGGCAATGTAACACATAGAGAATAACAATGGAATAAGCTAAACTACATGCATATTTGGCTGGTGGAAAAGCTTTATGGTTACAATTTTGCATAAAGCCAATTTTTCCCTACTACAAAGGAATAAATTTATTTAACTATCATGGTGGTTGTTAAACATTGAGAATGGTTGACAGCATTCTCAATCCCAATTAAAAGTACTCATTAACATCCCAAAAATATTAATTAGAAGTAACATGATGACATTCACATGATATCCAAGTACTAGATACTCAAGATGTCCATAACCGGGGACACGGCTAACCATGATTAGTTTATACACTCTGCAAAGGTTTCCGCACTTTTCCCCACATGACTCGATCTCCTCCGTTTGGTTTCTCGCACTACATGGTGTTTGAGAAACGGATGACCGAGACATAGTCTTTCAGAAGGCTTGCACCTTACGTAGAGGGTAGACCGTACCAACCTACATACCCTACATCTGCTACTCTACCCTGTAAGAGTTCGCATGACTTAGTCAACTATGCTAGAGCTCATAATAGCTTGTGGCTGCACACGGAAGTTTCTAGCATGAATAATCTTATGATCCCTTTGAGCCTGGGTGGCGGTCCGAAGAAAAACAGGCAAGTACTGATAGAAACCAGGTGCCTCAATCCACCCAGGTGTGTGTTTAAGTTTCCACCTTAAATAAACCATTAATTAACAAACTCACATCTGTCATGGATACACTCATCCAATCCACGTCTACTAGCATAGCATGGCAAAATAAGCAAACGTAGAAGTAACTCCCAAAGGTTTGATAATGAAATAGGTAATAGGTACTACCTCAACTACTTCCCATAACCCACAATTTAATTAGATCCTAATCATGCAATGTTTGAGGATTGATCTAATGCATGAAAACTGGGTATGAGAAAAGTATGATCAAAGTGTTACTTGCCTTGCTGATGATCCGCGAAACCTAGAGACTCGAAGTAACAGGCGGTGCACTCCGGGTATTCCATCGCAGACAAACAAACAAGCATACAATAAGTACTCATCTAATGCACAGGTAAAACTCGAATAAGAGATCTAACCAGAATGTTCAACTTAAGAACTCCGGTTTGCAAAAAGAAACAAATCGAACAAAGCAACGAAAGTCAAACGGCGAAAGAAAACAGCTTTGTTTTACTAATCTGGATCTAAGTCAATTTTTACAGAAGCAAAAACTTGTTTAAGTTGATTATTCGGAAAGAGGGTTTTGAGACGAAACTCCAGGCGCTTGAATCGCCTGATTCCGATAAACGAGCGAACAGTTATACTAAAACGAAAATCGGATCAGGAATCGCGATCAGAAAAATCGCGGATTAAATCCTAGAAAAAGAAAAACGACGAACGAGTTAATGAACGAATGTTCGTTAACTAAACTAATCTGACAAACACGTTCATTAAAACGAACAAACGAGCGAACGCTCGCTAATTAACCGAACCGAAAAAACCGAAAAAAACCGAAGAAAAACTGCTCAGTTTTTTGAGAAAAACCGGCGGCACGCATAACAAGGCGGCGGCGAACCTCGGCGGCGGGGTCAGCGGCGGCGGCGGCGGGGTCCGGCAGCGGCTCCGGCGACATCAGGCGGCGGCGGCGGCGGATTAGGGTTAGGGTTTCGGCGGGGCGTGGGCCGGCGGCGGCGAGTGGGCTGGGGAGGCGGCGGCTGACGGGCCTGGGGGGCTCGGGGCGGTGCTATTTAAAGGCGCCCGCGGGTGGAGTCCCGCTCGGGCACGGCCCAAAGGCGGTTCGCGTTTTTTTAAATAATTCCACGCAGAAGAAAAAAATAAAAAGAAATACTAAACGGACTCCAAAAATCCCGAAATAAATTTTCCCCGGCTTCTAAAATCAAGCCGGACAAGATTAACATTTATTTGGGGCCCAAATGCAATTTTGAAAAACGCGCATTTTTCCTAAATTCAAATAAAAGGCGAAAAACTCCAAAATGAATCTTATTTGATTTTTTATTGAATCTTCATCATTTCTTTATTTTGGGAAAGTCATTTTATTCCCTCTCTGAAATTTTTGGTAGTAGAAATAATTGAAGATAAAATAAATAAAATCACATGATCCTATTTTCAAAATTTGAGAAAACTCAAATATGGAAATAACGAAATCCCCAACTGTCTCTGTGGGTCCTTGAGTTGCGTAGAATTTCTAGGATCGAGCCAACAATGCAACAAAATATGATATGCAATGATGATCTATGTATAACATTCCAAATTGAAAATTTGGGATGTTACAAGAGCATTGACCAAAGAAAAAAAAAGAAAAAGACAAAGAAAAAAAAGAAAGGAAAAAAAGGCCAAAAAAAGAAAAAGAAAAAAAAGAAAATAAATAAAAAGGGCAATGTTACTATCTCTTTTTCCAACACTTGTGCTTCAAAGTAGCACATTGTTCTTCATGTAGTGAGTCTCATATATTGTGCTTCAAAGTAGCACCATGTTTTTCATATAGTGAGTCTCATAAGTTGTCTTTTTCATACTAGTGGGAATTTTTCATTATAGAACTTGGCTTGTATATTCCTACGATGGGCTTCCTCAAATGCCCTAGGTCTTCGAGAGCAAGCAAGTTGGATGCACACCCACTAGTTTTCTTTTGTTGAGAATTCATTTATAGCTCTAGTGCATCTGTTGCATGGCAATCCCTACTCCTCATGTTGACATCAATTGATGGGCATCTCCCTACCCCGTTGATTATCCTCGTCAATGCGAGACTTTCTCCTTTTTTGTCTTCTCCACACAATCCCCATCATCATATTCTATTCCGCCCATAGTGCTATATCCATGGCTCACGCTCATGTATTGCGTGAAGGTTGAAAAAGTTTGAGATTATTTAAGTATGAAACAATTGCTTGGCTTGTCATCGGGGGTATAGAAGTTGGGAACATCTTTGTGTGACAAAAATGAAGCATAGCCTAACTATATGATTTTGTAGGGATGAACTTTCTTTTGCCATGTTATTTTGAGAAGACATGATTACTTTGATTAGTATGCTTGAAGTGTTACTATTTCTTTTATCAATATGAACTTTTATTTTGAATCATTTGGATCTGAACTTTCATGCCACAATAAATAAAATTACATTAAGATTTATGGTAGGTAGCATTCCACATCAAAAATTTCTTTTTTATCATTCACCTACTTGAGGACGAGCAGGAATTAAGCTTGGGGATTCTTGATACGTCTCCAACGTATCTATAATTTTTGATTGTTCCATGCTATTATATTACCCCTTTTGGATGTTTATGGGCTTTATTTTACACATTTATATCATTTTTGGGACTAACCTACTAACCGGAGGCCCAGCCCATATTGCTGTTTTTTTTGCCTATTTCAGTATTTCGAAGAAAAGGAATATCAAACGGAGTCCAAACGGAATGAAACCTTCGGGAGCGTGGTTTTTGGAACAAACGTGATCCAGAGGACTTGGAGTGCAAGTCAAGAAGCTGCCGAGGCTCCCACGAGATAGGAGGGCGCGTCCCCCCCTCCTATAGGGCGCGCCCCCTGTCTCATGGGCCCCTCGGGCGGTCACCGACGTACTTCTTCCTCCTATATAAGCCTACGTACCCCGAAAACATCCAGGGGGCAGACGAAACACAATTTCAACCACCATAACCTTCTGTATCCGTGAGATATCATCTTGGAGCCTTCGCCGGCACTCTGCCGGAGGGGGAATCGACCACGGAGGGCTTCTACATCAACATCCTTGCCCCTCCGATGAGTTGTGAGTAGTTTACCACAGACCTACGGGTCCATAGTTATTAGCTAGATGGCTTCTTCTCTCTTTTTGGATCTCAATACAATGTTCTCCCCCTCTCTTGTGGAGATCTATTCGATGTAAACTCTTTTTGCGGTGTGTTTGTCGAGATCCGATGAATTGTGGGTTTATGATCAAGTTTATCTATGAAAAATATTTGAATCTTCCCTGAATTCTTTTATGTGTGATTGAGTTATCTTTGCAAGTCTCTTCAAATTATCAGTTTGGTTTGGCCAACTAGATTGATCTTTCTTGCCATGGGAGTAGTGCTTAGCTTTGGGTTCAATCTTGCGGTGTCCTTACCCAGTGACAGAAAGGGTTGCAAGGCACGTATTGTATTGTTGACATCGAGGATAAAAAGATGGGGTTTATATCGTATTGCTTGAGTTTATCCCTCTACATCACGTCATCTTGCTTAATGCGTTACTCTGTTCTTATGAACTTAATACTCTAGATGCAGGTAGGAGTCGGTAGATGTGTGGAGTAACAGTAGTAGATGCAGGCAGGAGTCGGTCTACTTGTTGCGGACGTGATACCTACATACATGATCATGCCTAGATAATCTCATAATTATTCGCTTTTCTATGAATTGCTCGATAGTAATTTGTTCACCCATCGTAATACTTATGCTATCTTAAGAGAAGCCACTAGTGAAACCTATCGCCCCCGGGTCTATCTCTTATCATATTTGCTTCCAATCTACTTTTATTTGCATCTTTACTTATTGCATCTATATTATAAAATACCAAAAATATATTTATATTATCTTACTATCTTTATTAGATCTCACTTTCACAAGTGGCTGTGAAGGGATTGACAACCCCTTTATTGCGTTGGTTGCGAGTTCTCAGTTTGTTTGTGTAGGTGCGTGGGACTTTTGAGGAGCCTCCTACTGGATTGATACCTTGGTTCTCAAAAACTGATGGAAATACTTACGCTACTCTGCTGCATCACCCTCTCCTCTTCGAGGAAAACCAACGCAAGCTCAAGACGTAGCATATGCAGCAAAGAGTGATGATGGCAGTGCAGCCAGAGCAGTCACACAATCGGATGCATGGAGTTGTAGTGGAGCGGAAGATGGCTGAGCAGTCGACCCCAATGGACGGTCAGTCGATAATGGATTGGCAAAAGTAACATTGGTTCGATCCGGATCTCCGGATCGCTGGACCACTGTCTCAAGCACCAATGACGACTGAAGCACCTGGCCCTCGGGTGCTTTCCCGTTCGACGCCCTGCCCCTCCTCCTTCTCTCTCTCAGAGGCACTTCTTCCTCATCATCCGGAAGCTCAATAACGTCACGTGAAGCTGCAACAAAAAGCAACCTTAAGAGTTCAATCGACCAACAATCCAATTGACAGAATAAATTCAAGTTGGATATAGCGTACTAGCTTTGGAGGTGGCCGCATCATCGGTTTCCTCATCACCTGGGGCCTTGTCAACGTTCATATCAGTCGCAGATGTTCCAGGGCTGGAAAAGTTCATAATCCACTCGGTCAGAATAGAAGTATCAGTCAGTGGAAGAAAACACAGAAAGAAAGAACACTCACCCGGAGGCAACAGGAACGTCCATCTTAATCTTGAGCAAGGTCTTCCGAGCCTTTGAGGGGACGACCTTGGGCTGCTTGGCGACCTTCTCCGTCGGCTCCGGAGTCGAAGTCCGAGTGCGCTTTTGTGTTTGAGTGCTTGGATCCACGGTCTTGCCACGCCCGCCCACTGGATCATGGAGTAGCTTGGATCGACGCTCTGTGCAAGGTGGTGAGTCGACTATCTCGTCGTCGTCCGACTCATCACTTTCCTCCTCATCGTCGTCTTCTGGAGACTGCCAGTCACCGCTTTCTTCCGCGCTGTCCTCTCCCTCCTAGTCTTGCTCCAGAGCTTGTTCGTCATTGGACATCGAGTACATCTCAATATAAACCTACAAGACAAGAAGTCAAACAAATATCAGTCGGATTCAGAGACAGTCACAAAAGCATATTGAAGTACAGTCGGTAGAAGAGCTCGGACCTTATCTGGTTGGTTGTTGGTTGTCGGTGTCAAAACCTTCGGATCTTGGGTAGGGGGTCCCGAACTGTGCGTCTAGGCGGATGGTAACAGGAGACAAGGGACACGATGTTTTACCCAGGTTCGGGCCCTCTTGATG
Organism: Triticum aestivum; assembly: GCF_018294505.1. Classification (NCBI taxonomy): domain Eukaryota; kingdom Viridiplantae; phylum Streptophyta; class Magnoliopsida; order Poales; family Poaceae; genus Triticum; species Triticum aestivum. Next base: position 557,279,644 of record NC_057810.1, on the reverse strand, counting down.
GAGGTAAAACCCTACGTCCTGCTTGATTAATATTGATGATATGGGTAGTACAAGAGTGGATCTACCACAAGATCAAGGAGGCTAAACCCTAAAGCTAGCCTATGGTATGATTGTTGTAATGTACGTTGTGTCCTACGGACTAAAGCCCTCCGGTTTATATAGACACCAGAGAAGGCTAGGGTTTCACAGAGTCGGTTACAATGGTAGGAGATCTACATATCCGTATCGCCAAGCTTGCCTTCCACGCCAAGGAAAGTCCCATCCGGACACGGGACAGAGTCTTCAATCTTGTATCTTCGTAGTCTTGGAGTCCGGTGGATGATGATAGTCCGGCTGTCCGGACACCCCCTAGTCCAGGACTCCCTCAGTAGCCCCTGAACCAGGCTTCAATGACGATAAGTCCGGCGCGCATAATGTTCGGCATTGCAAGGCGGGTTCCTCCTTTGAATAATCCAGAGAAGATCATGAACACCAGGATAGTGTCCGGCTCTGCAATATAAATTCCACGTTCCACCGTAGAGAGAATAAAATGTCCACAAGTCCAATCTGCTGACGTATTTTGCGGCATGTCGTCACGCCACTACCAAGCCTTTACTTGAATCGTTTTTTTATTATACCACCTCGTCACGTTTAGCGAAGCGGTTTCCTTGGCACGTCTTGTCGAAGCAGAGATCATGTTCCCCTTATTCCGGGATCCTCATCAATACGAGCGTGGGTAACCCAACCGTGCCCGTCGCCACGCCTCCTCTATCGAAGGTGAATTCCAAAAGGCCACGGAGACGGCTCTTGGTATTTTCCCCCTTTATAAGAGGACCAAGGCTCGTTTCTTTTCTTCAATCTTCCATCGAATCCTCTCCTTGCTCCAAGTTCCAACACCCAGAGCCCTAGATTCGAGCGCATCGGACCTTCAACAATGTCCGGCTCCGACATTCAGGGTCGGTGGATGCCCTCCTCCGTCACGGAGGAGGACGTGCTAAAGCTGCGTGAGGCCAAGTACCTGTCTTATGAGATTTCGCACAGGTTGCCCACCCAAGGGCAGGCCATACCCACTCCCGAGCCCGGTGAGTATGTCGTCTTCGCATCCCACCTCCGTCGGGGTTTAGGCTTCCCGACGGACCCCTTCGTGAGAGGGCTCATGTTCTACTACGGGCTGGATTTTCACGACTTGGCTCCGGAGTCCATCCTCCATATCTCCGCATTCATTATCGTCTGCGAAGCCTTCCTCCGCGTCACCCCCCACTTCGGCCTGTGGCTGAAGACCTTCAATGTGGAGCCGAAGATGATCGGGGGGCGTCAAGCGGAGTGCGATGGGGCGGCCATAAGAAGGAGGGCCGATGCCCCGTGGCCCGAGGGCTCCTTCCAAGAGGAGCTCGGCTTGTGGCAGCAGGAGTGGTTCTATATCACCGCTCCGAAGGGCAGCAAGCAAAAGCCGCCGCCTTCATTCCGCCCGGGACCTCCACGCCGGTTGATGTCGTGGGTCAACCAAGGGCTCAATTGGGGGCCGTCCGAAGACGTGCCCTTATTGCAGGGCCGGATTCGAGACCTCCAAGCGAGGGAGATCAATCTGGTTGTGGTGATGCAGGTCATGCTAATCAGGCGTCTTCTGCCCTGCAAACGCCGTCCTCTCCGGTTATGGGAGTTCAATCCGGAGGGACCACGAATTCTCCAACACTTCATGGGTATGACACCCGTGGAGATGTACAAGTTGTTCTTCGGACCGCAGGTGGCGTGTCCGGAATTGACCGAGGACGCAGGCCTAAGCTGCAATCGCCCGGATACTCAGGTAAGTAGCTCAGAGTCCGGACGTTCTGTTTATTTGCTTTTCTAAAATTCGCCTCCTAACCCATTATTCTTCATCAGGAGTGGGTAGCGCGATCGAAGCTGATAAGGTGTCCGGCCCCCCTCCCAGAGACCGCACCGGAGCCCGTGCTGGTCAGAATGTTGGAGGTCGCGCCCGTAGAAGGGGGCGATGGGGAAAATAGAAGAGCTATTACCTCGCCCAAGGGGGCGCCTGAAGAGGGGGGGATCGAAAATCCCTCCTTCCAGGGGGAGAAGAGGATCGCCTCCGAAGACCCGGAGGCCAAAGCCCCTAAGCGGGGGAAGAAATCTTCGTCGGAGGGTCCTGCGTCCGGGGAGAACCCGGACGTACAATCGTCTCTAAAGGATCAGCCCTCCAGCGAGCCGTGAGTAGGAAAAGGGGAGTTCATTAATAAGAAAATACCCCTATTTGTGCTTCTATGGATAACCGAAATTTTTGCTTTATAGTTCGGATTTGCGGACTTCTCAGATGAGTTCATCTTCGAGGGATCTTCGTCCGGAGATGATGGAGAGCGAAACGCCTCCGTCTGCTGCGCCGTCGGACAGGGTAGACGAGCCTGAAGTATCGTCACGGAGGGTATCCCAGAGCCCGGTGGAGCCGGAGAGTTTGGCACCGACAAGTGTCCGGCCAGGGGAGCTGAAGAATCTGCTTGAGAGGGCGTCCATCTCAGAAGATCATCGTGCTTTGATGAGTATGGTGATTGGAAGGATTTCGTCCGCCGAAAGCGGATTGCATAATGCCGTCAGGAGTTTGCTGGCGGGATTTGAGGTATGCAAGAATGACGCACCTTTTTGACAGTTTTGCACATAGAAGTGCGCCCTGTATAGATAGTAGCCCCTGAGACTCGGTAGGTTGTCGAAAGCGACAGCGTGCCGAGGATCAAAATCGTAGGTATTGAATGTCGCCCTTCCTATGCAGGTGGCGGATAGTCCGGGGGCCAGCCGGACTAGTGGAGTTGTCGAGTTAATGCGGCAACTTGATGTGGCGGATGCGGACATCGAGCTTGTCAACCGGCGACTTGATGAGTCGCAAGGTAAATGAATTCTCCGCAGTCACTTATGTAAGGGAGCCAAAGCCCGCCTCTGACAATATATATATGTTGTGATATAGACGGTGCTGCTGCTGTGGAGAGCCTTCGGGCCGAGCTTGCTCAAGCTAAGGAGCAAGCCCGAAGGAGTGATGCGGCTGCCTCGAGGGCGGCCGAGGAGTTGAAAGCCGAAAAGGCTGCACACTGCCTGAGCAGGGAAAAGATGGCCGAATTGTCCATGAAATTGAAGGATGCTACCGACCGCAATGAGGCTCTTGAAAAGGAGCGCCTGTCGGAGCGAGAAGACCTGGGGAAGGCCACCGCCGAGGCCAAGGATGCCCGTTCTGCGATGCGGGCTATGAAGGAGGAGCTGCGCCAAGCCGGAGATATTGTGGCTGGCAGGCCTTTTCTGCTGCGTCGCCGGTTTATGGATCTGAATTATGCCCAACTTGGCCAGCTGTGGGGTCCGGAGGATCCCTATATGGACTTAGCGGCAAGTGCGGCGGATGCCGTTGTGCACTTCCGGAGTCAGGAGGATCACAAGACGGAAGAGCTATTTTGGTCTCAATTCCATAGTCCGGATCGTTCACTTCCATTGACCGATCGGTTGGCCGAATGGGCTGAGCTAAACAGGTTGTCCGGACGCCATGGCTGATATCGTGGCTCATGTCTGGCCAGAGAGGCCCAAGGCGACGAGCTATTTTGGCTTATTGCAGCAATTTCTTGGAGCGGTGCCGCATATCAAGGAGATGAAGCGGTCGGCCTGCATAGAAGGCGCGCGGATGGCCCTTGCCCGTGTGAAGACACATTGGACAGAGATGGATGCCACCGCTATTGCAGCCCAGGGTTCGGACGAAAGCCGGTTACCCGCCGAGCACTATTTTGGGGAAGTTATGCGTGGCGCTCGTGTAATAGAGTCGCAGTGCTCGAAAAATGTCACGTTCAAATGAACGTTTTATCTTGTAAGACAATGATTATGATGTAACCGCTTTTTATACTTGTGCGTTCCAAGTATTAAAATATCTCCTATGCGGCCGTTTATGTATACATTTGTATAACCTGAAAGATGGCAGTCTTCGGCTTCAGCCCCCACGCACAAGGTGCGGGGGTGTTTGCAAAAAATAGCGCGTTTTCACACTTAATCGGACGTCTCGGTCCTGTTAAGGAGGTGGTAGCGTAGCAAACAAGGCAATCCGGACTATAATGCTTTAACACTTTCACTTAGCCATTGGAGTTCGAGGGTGGGGCTACGATATAGCCCCTGGGGGCACCGTGCTTCTCCGGATTCGGGGTGCGTGTGTGCCTGACAGGGAAACGGTCCTTCGTCAAAGCGGGGAATTCTAAACATTCCGGTAGACGATCGAGTGGTTGACCAGTCTCTTGCTATATCATGACAGTCAGTTTTCGGCTTTCTCTACTGAGGTGCTCGCCCAGCCGAACTGGGGCACAATCGCAGTAGTTCTCCTGGTGCCGCGTTAGCCGATGATACGGAACATAAGGCAGCAAAACACAGGAGCCGGGCAAACCCAACATTTGACCAAAGACATGATTCGGAGCTGATGCATATAAGGCCTAACTCGAGACACCGAACACTCCCTAAGGTGTTCGGTCTTTATAATAATGGGCAGAACCGTGCCCTAAGCCCTTAGTGTCCAGGTACGGGCATGGTCCTCTGACGGGCCGATGCCAAAACGTCAGGCTCCACTTTGGTTATAATAAAAAACCAAGGGATTATGACAACAAGAGACAGTAAAAAAGGTTTACGCAGGGTCTTAATCTGAAAAGAATCCTTGCGACGGGTCCCTACTGCACGTCTGCACATGTGTCTCTGTTGTGCCGTTATCCTGGATGGGTGTGCGCGTTGTTCATCTATAAAAAGAGAGGAACTTAGTTTGGAAGGGAATTGTGTGAAAAATATATACGAGGGAAGAAATATAAATAAGTAAAGCAGAGTCCGTATGAGCTCGCTGTTGCTTGTGCGCGCAGCCCCTTGTGAAGGGATGTGTGGCTAGGAAGTCCCTAGCTTATTTATGCCGGACTCGTCTGACCGTGTCCGGGGTCTTTAAATGACCCTCGCACTGAAATGATGCCACGTGGACCGGGCATCTTAAGTGTAAGAGACGCGTAATGTGGTATGGCGTTGAAGCGGACAAAAGCTTCTCGTCCAAAGAGTGCTTGATAGCTACTTTTAAATGGGACGATATGAAAGATTAGTTTTTCGCGTCGGAAGTTGTTCGGTGATCCGAACACAACTTCTAGTAATAAGGAGCCTGTGCACTTGGCGTAAGAGCCTGGCGTCACTCCTTTAAAGGAAGTGCGGCTGTGTCAGATTTTAGTAAGGTCTATCCCCAACTTGCGGATTGTGTTTGGATATAGCAGGTTTAAGTCACTGCCTCCGTCCATCAGGACTTGTGTAAATTGCAGTCCGTCGATTATAGGATCCAATATCAGGGCAGTCCATCCTGCATTTCGAACGCTTCTGGAATAATTCAGGTGGTCGAAAGTGATTGGTTTTGATGTCCAATCTCTATGTTCCGCTGGGTTTGACCGTGCGAGACCCATTTTAACGGGTGCCACACTGTTTTTCCGTATTATCACATGAAGTGAATTTACTGCTTTGACCTCTTTTGGGAAAGTCTTTTGTTTTCCGGTGCTCTGCTGGTGGGGTTTATCATCATCTTCGCTTGATGCGTCGAGCCCCTTGTGTTCGGCGTTTAATCGGCCGGACTGTTTGAAAACCCAACAATCTCGGTGGGTGTGGTTTGCAGGCCTTCCGGGGGTACTGTGGATTTGACATATCCGACCCAAAATCTTGTTTAAGTTGGATAGCTCATCGCTGTTATCCTTAAGAGGCGGTGTTTTGTTGTTTGGCCGCGAGCTTTTGAATCCGGCGTTGACCGCCGTGCTCTTTGGGCTTTTCTCTTTATTCCGGCGCTGGTCTTTTCTGCGCCGTGATTTTCCGTTTCCATCTCTGATCTCGGATGTACTTGGGTCGCTGGTGCTACATCTTGCTAGCCAGCTATCCTCTCCCGCACAAAAGCGGGTCATGAGGCTTGTTAGCGCGGACATTGTCCTCGGCTTCTCTTGGCCGAGGTGTCTGGCGAGCCATTCGTCTCGGACGTTGTGTTTAAAAGCTGCTAAGGCTTCGGCGTCCGGACAGTCGACTATTTGGTTCTTTTTGGTGAGGAACCTGTTCCAGAATTTGCGCGCTGACTCTCCGGGCTGTTGAGTTATATGACTTAGATCATCTGCATCCGGAGGGCGGACATAAGTTCCTTGAAAGTTTGCTCTAAACGCGTCCTCGAGCTCTTCCCAACTTCCAACAGTGTTTTCTGGGAGGCTTTTGAGCCAATGACGGGCTGGCCCTTTGAGCTTGAGGGGGAGGTATTTTATGGCGTGGAGATCATCTCCTCTATCCATGTGTATGTGTAGTATATAATCTTCTATCCAGACTCCAGGGTCTGTTGTTCCGTCGTAGGCCTCTATGTTTATGGGTTTAAATCCTGCTGGGAATTCATGATCCAGTACCTCGTTGGTGAAACATAGTGGGTGTGCGGCGCCCCTGTATTTGGGTGTACCAGTGTCTTCGGACACTTGGCGTGTTGCGTTGCTTCCTGGGGCCCTCTTCTTTGGCCCGTAAATGGACCTGGCTGGGCCATCTGTCTTTCCAGGGTCATTAGTCGGTTTATGTGCGACGCCGCTTTCAGATTTTGGCCTATCGTCTGGCCGTCTATCCAACCAGGCAGCCTCTTTGTTTTTTGACTGTGGGGGCTCTATGGCCTCCTCGTTAAATTCTGGCAGCAGCTTGCGCTTCGGGTAGCTCTTTGATTGATGGCCATTTCCGTATTTGTCTGCGGTCTTGAGCACTTTGCTCCACCTCATTCTGAGTGTATCTTTCGGTGTTTTGAGCTTCCGTTTTTCCTTTTTCAGACTTCTTGCGGTGGCGACGAGTCTTTTCCGAGGTTTTTATTCTCCGGCGGAGTGTCCGGCGTGAGGTCGTCTGGACTGTTGTTTTTGCCGGGCCTGGACTGACTATCTGATTCGTCCTGTTCGGACGGTTGCTTGTTGGCATGTTCGTCGTCCACTGGTTTGCCCTGCTGTATTGCTGGGTCATTAGGAGTGCTGTTGTTGTCGAGGCGGGATTTAGGGCAGCGTCTGCGTCGCCGTTTTGGTTGTTTGTCGGCGGGATTATCTTCTGCCGCGCCCCGTTGGTCCTCGTTATTGCTTCCTTTTGGGGTATCCACCATGTATACGTCGTATGACGAGGTGGTCTTCCCGTGCCCTATAGGTGCTGGTTCTTGTTCATCTCCGGCATCGTCGTCCATACCGTCGATATCTTCGGAGTCATAGTTTAGCATGTCGGTTAAATCGTCGACAGTGGCTACAAAGTGGGTGGTGGATGGGCTCTGAATTTCTTCGTCGTCCGTATCCCAACCATCCTGACAATAATCCGGCCAGGACTCTCCGGATAGCGAGAGATGCTTTAGCAAATTTAGGATGTCGCCAAAGGGCGAGTGTTGGAAGATGTCCGCGGCGGTGAATTCCATAACCGGCGGCCAATCAGATTTGATTGGCAGGGGCGCGGGCGGTCCGGAGTCCGGCAGGGAGTCCGGCACCTTGGAGTCACGAGCTTCGTAAGGGATAAGGTTAGTGTTCGGCTCCATCACCGTGGAGGTTGGAGCCCCCGAGGCGGTGTCCAACCACCGGTCCTCGATCTGGGCGATCGGCTCCGGTCTAAGGGCCGAAGCGGATTCTTGTGCGGCCACCAAGGCACTGTTCGGCGGCAGAGCTAGATCATGCCCATCATAGCAGTGCGGCACGCTGGGCTGTGGCTCGAGCCCGTCGAAGATCAAGTCCCCGCGGATGTCAGCCATGAAGTTTAGGCTTCCGAATCTGACCTGACGGCCAGGGGCGTAGCTTTCGATCTGCTCCAGATGGCCAAGCGAATTAGCCCGCAGTGCGAAGCCACCGAATACGAAGATCTGTCCGGGGAGAAAAGTCTCACCCTGGACAGCGTTGTTGATTGAAGAAGCCATCGAGCCTATAGGTGACGACACAGAGGAACTCTCAATGAAAGCACCAATGTCGGTGTCAAAACCGGCGGATCTCGGGTAGGGGGTCCCGAACTGTGCGTCTAGGCGGATGGTAACAGGAGACAAGGGACACGATGTTTTACCCAGGTTCGGGCCCTCTTGATGGAGGTAAAACCCTACGTCCTTCTTGATTAATATTGATGATATGGGTAGTACAAGAGTGGATCTACCACGAGATCAAGGAGGCTAAACCCTAAAGCTAGCCTATGGTATGATTGTTGTAATGTATGTTGTGTCCTACGGACTAAAGCCCTCCGGTTTATATAGACACCGGAGAAGGCTAGGGTTACACAGAGTCGGTTACAATGGTAGGAGATCTACATATCCGTATCGCCAAGCTTGCCTTCCACGCCAAGGAAAGTCCCATCTGGACACGGGACGGAGTCTTCAATCTTGTATCTTCGTAGTCTTGGAGTCCGGCGGATCATGATAGTCCGGCTGTCCGGACACTCCCTTGTCCAGGACTCCCTCATTGGTGCTGAATGGGTCGACTCTCCTGGCTCCCCTGGGGTTGTCCTTGTTTCCCGTAATGCCCTTCAGCCACAGGGCCACCGTCTCGGTCGTAACCTCCTCTGGATGAACTCGAGCGGTGTCGTTGGCTCCAAAGTACATCCACATCGAGTGGTCACGAGCCTGGAGCGGCTGGATGCCTCGACTAAGAAACACCTACAACAAGTCCATGTCGGTTACATCCTGATTGATCAAGTGGACCACTCTCTCGACCAACATGTTCATCTCCACCCTCTCCGCAATGGTCACTTTCAACGAAGAAGGTTGCTGGGCGCGATCTAAAGAGAAAGGGGGAAGACCGGTCGACTGACCGGGAGTCACAATATCCTGGCAGTAGAACCAGGTCGACTACCAACCCCTGACCGACTCAGGAAGTGTCATGGAGGGGAAAGCGCTACTTTTCCTCTTCTAGATCCTCAGACCCCCGCACATTTGGATCACGTACGTCCTCTTGTCACTCGAATTCGCTTTCTTCACCGACTGGGAGTGGATTGTGAATATGTGCTTGAAAAGACCCCAGTGCGGTCGACAACCCAGGGAATTTTCACACATGGACACAAACGTGGCGAGATACGTAATGGTGTTGGGAGAGAAGTGATGGAGCTGAGCTCCGAAAAAGTTCACCCGGCCGCTGCTACGTCTTGAGCTTGCGTTGGTTTTCCTCGAAGAGGAGAGGGTGATGCAGCAAAGTGTAGCGTAAGTATTTCCCTCGGTTTTGAGAACCAAGGTATCAATCCAGTAGGAGGCTCCTCAAAAGTCCAACGCATCTACACAAACAAACTGAGAACTCACAACCAATGCAATAAAGGGGTTGTCAATCCCTTCACGGCCACTTGCGAAAGTGAGATCTAATAAAGATAGTATGATAAGATAAATATATTTTTGGTATTTTATGAGATAGATGCAAAAAGTAAAGATGCAAATAAAAGTGGATTGAAAGCAAATATGATAAGAGATAGACCTGGGGGCCATAGGTTTCACTAGAGGCTTCTCTCAAGATAGCATAAGTATTACGCTGGGTGAACAAATTATTGTCGAGCAATTGATAGAAAAGCGCATAGTTATGAGATTATCTAGGCATGATCATGTATATAGGCATCACGTCCATAACAAGTAGACCGACTCCTGCCTGCATCTACTACTATTACTCACACATCGACCGACTCTTGCCTGCATCTAGAGTATTAAGTTCATAAAAACAGAGTAACGCATTAAGCAAGATGACATGATGTAGAGGGATAAACACATGCAATATGATATAAAGCCCATCTTGTTATCCTTGATGGCAACAATACAATACGTGCCTTGCAACCCTTTCTGTCACTGGGTAAGGACACCGCAAGATTGAACCCAAAGCTAAGCACTTCTCCCATGGCAAGAAAGACCAATCTAGTAGGCGAAACCAAACTGATAATTCGAAGAGACTTGCAAAGATAACTCAATCATACATAAAAGAATTCAGAGAAGATTCAAATATTATTCATAGATAAACTTGTCATAAACCCACAATTCATCGGATCTCGACAAACACACCACAATAAGAGTTTACATCGAATAGATCTGAGAGAAGAAGCTATCTAGCTAATAACTATGGACCCGTAGGTATGTGGTAAACTACTCACAACTCATCGGAGGGGCAAGGATGTTGATGTAGAAGCCCTCCGTGGTTGATTCCCCCTCTGGCAGAGTGCCAGCGAAGGCTCCAAGATGAGATCTCGCGGATACAGAAGGTTACAGCGGTGGAAATTGTGTTTCGTGGTGCTCCTGGATGTTTTCGGGGTACGTAGGTATATATAGGAGGAAGAAGTACGTCGGTGTCCGCCCGAGGGGCCCACGAGACCGGGGGCGCGCCCTATAGGGGGGGGGGCGGCCCCCTATCTCATGGGGCCCTCGGAAGCTTCTTGACTTGCACTCCAAGCTCTCCGAATCACGTTCGTTCCAAAAATCACGCTCCCGAACGTTTCATTCCGTTTGGACTCCGTTTGATATTCCTTTTCTTCGAAATACTGAAATAGGCAAAAAAAACAGCAATATTGGCTGGGCCTCCGGTTAGTAGGTTAGTCCCAAAAATGATATAAATGTGTAAAATAAAGCCCATAAACATCCAAAAGAGGTAATATAATAGCATGGAACAATCAAAAATTATAGATACGTTGGAGACGTATCAAGCATCCCCAAGCTTAATTCATGCTCGTCCTCGAGTAGGTAAATGATAAAAAAAGAAATTTTTGATGTGGAATGCTACCTAGCATAATTCATAATGTAATTTTCTTTATTGTGGCATGAATGTTCAGATCCAAATGAATACAAAATAAAAGTTCATATTGATAAAAGAAATAGTAACACTTCAAGCATACTAATCAAAGTAATCATGTCTTCTCAAAATAGCATGGCAAAAGAAAGTTCATCCCTACAAAATCATATAGTTAGGCTATGCTTCATTTTCGTCACACAAAGATGTTCCCAACTTCTATACCCCCGATGAAAAGCCAAGCAATTGTTTCATACTTAAATAATCTCAAACTTTTTCAAACTTCATGCAATACATGAGCGTGAGCCATGGATATAGCACTATGGGTGGAATAGAATATGATGATGGGGATTGTGTGGAGAAGTCAAAAAAAGAGAAAGTCTCACATTGACGAGGATAATCAACGGGATATGGAGATGCCCATCAATTGATGTCAACATGAGGAGTAGGGATTGCCATGCAACGGATGCACTAGAGCTATAAATGAATGCTCAACAAAAAGAAACTAGTGGGTGTTCATCCAACTTGCTTGCTCACGAAGACCTAGGGCATTTGAGGAAGCCCATCGTAGGAATATACAAGCCAAGTTATATAATGAAAAATTCCCACTAGTATGAAAAAGACAACTTATGAGACTCACTATATGAAAAACAAGGTGCTACTTTGAAGCATAATATATGAGACTCACTACATGGAGAACAAAGTGCTACTTTGAAGCACAAGTGTGGAAAAAGAGATAGTAACATTGCCCTTTTTATTTATTTCTTTTTTCCTTTTCTTTTCTTTTCTTTTTTTTCTTTTTTTCTTTTTGGCCTTTCTTTTTTTCTTTTTTTGGCCTGTCTTCTTTTTTTCTTTTTCTTTCTTTGGGCAATGTTATAATAATGATGATCATCACACTTCTATTGATTACAACATAAGAATTGCAACTCGAAACTAGAACAAGATATGACTCTATATGAATGCCTCCGGCGGTGTACCGGGATGGTCCAATGAATCAAGAGTCACATGTATGAAAAATAATGCATGGTGGCTTTGCCACAAATACGATGTCAACTACATGATCATGCAATGGCAATATGACAAAAGTAAATTATGTCATGATGATGATGAACGGAACGGTGGAAAGTTGCATGGCAATATATCTCGGAATGGCTATGGAAATGCCATAATAGGTAGGTATGGTGGCTGTTTTGAGGAAGATATAAGGGGGTTTATGTGTGATAGAGCGTATCGTATCACGGGGTTTGGATGCACCGGCGAAGTTTGCACCAACTCTCAAGGTGAGAAAGGGCAATGCATGGTACCGAAGAGGCTAGCAAAGGTGGAAAGGTAAAAGTGCGTATAATCCAGGGACTCAACATTAGTCAAAAGAACTCATATACTAATTGCAAAAATTTAGAAGTCATCAAAAATCAAGTACTACGCGCATGCTCCTATGGGGATAGATTGGTAGGAAAAGACCATCGCTCGTCCCCGACCGCCACTTATAAGGATGCACAAGCCAAGTACACTTCATGTTTCAAATTTGTTACACAACTGTAACCATACGTGCATGCCACGGGACTTGCTAACTTCAACATAAGCATTCTTTAAATTCATAATCACCCAACTAGCATGACTTTAATATCACTACCTCCATATCTCAAAACAATTATCTAGTATCAAATTGATCATAGCATCCAATTCACTTCCTATGATAGTTTTTATTATACCCAACTTGGATGCCTACCATTCTAAGACCAACTTTATGATAATACAAAATACCATGCTGTTCTCAAAGACTCTCAAAATAATATAAGTGAAGCATGAGAGACTAGCAATTTCTTCAAAATTAAGACACCACCGTGCTCTAAAAGATATAAGTGAAACACTAGAGCAAAACTATCAAGCTCAAAAGATATAAGTGAAGCACATAGAGTATTGTAGCAAATTCTAATCAAATAGGCTTCTCCCAAAAGGTGTGTACAGCAAGGATGATTGTGGTAAACTAAAAAGCAAAGACTAATATAATACACAACGCTCCAAGCAAAACACATATCATGTGGCGAATAAAAATATAGCTCCAAGTAAAGTTACCAATGAACGAAGACGAAAGAGGAGATGCCTTCCCGGGGCATCCCCAAGCTTAGGCTTTTGGCTATTATTGAATATCTTGGGGTGCCATGGGCATCCCCAAGCTTAGGCTCTTGCCACCCTTTATTCCATAGTCCATAAAAGCTTTATTAAAAACTTGAAAACTTCACAACACAAAACTCAACAGGAAATCTTATAAGCTCCGTTAGTGAAAGACACTAATTAAAAGATTAAAACACATCTAAAAAGAAGGTAGATGCAAGATTTATTACTAAACAGGAGCAAAAACAAAAAAACATAAAGAAAAATTGGTTGCCTCCCAACTAGCGCTATCATTTAACGCCCCTAGCTAGGCATAAAAGCAAGGATAGATCTAACGAGTGCCATCTTTGACACTAAATTCATAAGTAGCACACATGATAGATTCATAAGGTAATTTGACCTTCTTTCTTGGAAAGTGCTCCATGCCTTTCTTTAATGGAAATTGGAATCTAATATTCCCTTCCTTCATATCAATAATCGCACCAATCGTTCTAAGGAAAGGTCTACCAAGAATAATAGGGCGAGAAAGATTGCAATCTATATCGAGAACGATAAAATCTACGGGAACCAAATTTCTATTTGCAACAATAAGAACATCATTGATCTTTCCCATAGGCTTTTTAATGATGGAATCCGCAAGGTGCAAATTTAAAGAGCAATCATCAAGATCATGGAAACCTAGAATATCACATAAAGTTTTTGGAATCGTGGAAACACTAGCACCCAAATCACACAAAGCAAAACACTCATGATCTTTAATTCTAATCTTTATAGTAGGTTCCCACTCATCATTAAGTTTTCTAGGTATAGAAACTTCCAAATTAAGTTTTTCATCATAAGATTGCATCAAGGCATCAACGATATGTTTGGTAAAAGCTTTATTTTGACTATAAGCATGAGGAGAATTAACAACGGATTGCAACAAGGAAATACAACCTTCTAAAGAACAATTATCATAATAAAATTCCTTGAAATCCAAGATAGTGGGTTCAATGCTATTTAAAGTTGTGACCTCTCCAATCTCACTTTTACCAAATTTAGCATCAAGATCTAAAAACTCCAAATTCTTGGGATGCCTTCTAGGCAAAATTGATTCATCATCAGTCCCATAATTATCAAAATTCATATTGCAAAACATAGATCTAATCGGAGACACATCAATAACTTTAAGATCCTCATCATTATTTTCATGTAATTTTTCTGGTTTAGCGGCCATCTTATTGACTAAGGTGGCTTGCTTGTCAGAAATTTTGGCTATAGCATTTTCAAGCCGGGTAATTTGAGCGTTAACACCATAAAATTCTTTATTCATATCATCAAGCTCTTTGTTCATAAATCCCAAAAACCTTTTTTGTTCCTTAAGTTCTTTTCTAAAGAAATTATTGTGCTCAAATTGCAAATTCATAAAGCTTCTAATATTTGATTCAATCTCATCCATCCTTCTGAGAAGGTGGTCAGGACCCTTAGGCAAAGCCATAAGGACAAACAGGCACAAGCAAGTAGAAAAGGGTGAGCGAAAAAGAGAGGAGGAGATTGGGAAAGAGAGGGCGAATAAAATGGCAAGGGTGAAGTGGGGGAGAGGAAAACGAGAGGCAAATGGCAAATAATGTAAATGCGAGGGAGATGGGTTTGTGATGGGTACTTGGTATGTCTTGACTTGAGCGAAGACCTCCCCGACAACGGCGCCAGAAATCCTTCTTGCTACGTCTTGAGCTTGCGTTGGTTTTCCTCGAAGAGGAGAGGGTGATGCAGCAAAGTGCAGCGTAAGTATTTCCCTCAGTTTTGAGAACCAAGGTATCAATCCAGTAGGAGGCTCCTCAAAAGTCCCATGCACCTACACAAACAAACTGAGAACTCGCAACCAACACAATAAAGGGGTTGTCAATCCCTTCACGACCACTTGCGAAAGTGAGATCTAATAAAGATAGTATGATAAGATAAATATATTTTTGGTATCTTATAAGATAGATGCAAAAAGTAAAGATGCAAATAAAAGTGGATTCAAAGCAAATATGATAAGAGATAGACCCGGGGGCCATAGGTTTCACTAGAGGCTTCTCTCAAGATAGCATAAGTATTACCGTGGGTGAACAAATTACTGTCGAGTAATTGATACAAAAGCGCATGGTTATGAGATTATCTAGGCATGATCATGTATATAGGCATCACGTCCATAACAAGTAGACCGACTCCTGCCTGCATCTACTACTATTAATCCACACATCGACCGACTCCTGCCTGCATCTAGAGTATTAAGTTCATAAAAACAGAGTAACGCATTAAGCAAGATGACATGATGTAGAGTGATAAACACATGCAATATGATATAAACCCCATCTTGTTATCCTTAATGGAAACAATACAATACGTGCCTTGCAACCCTTTCTGTCACTGGGTAAGGACATCGCAAGATTGAACCCAAAGCTAAGCACTTCTCCCATGGCAAGAAAGACCAATCTAGTAGGCGAAACCAAACTGATAATTCGAAGAGACTTGCAAAGATAACTCAATCATACATAAAAGAATTCAGAGAAGATTCAAATATTATTCATAGATAAACTTGATCATAAACCCACAATTCATCGGATCTCAACAAACACACCGCAAAAAGAGTTTACATCGAATAGATCTCCACAAGAGAGGGGGAGAACATTCTATTGAGATCCAAAAAGAGAGAAGAAGCCATCTAGCTAATAACTATGGACCCGTAGGTCTGTGGTAAACTACTCACAACTCATCGGAGGGGCAAGGATGTTGATGTAGAAGCCCTGTGTGGTTGATTCCCCCTCCGGCAGAGTGCCGGCGAAGGCTCCAAGATGAGATCTCGCGGATACAGAAGGTTACGGCGGTGGAAATTGTGTTTCGTGGTGCTCCTGGATGTTTTCAGGGTACGTAGGTATACATAGGAGGAAGAAGTACATCGGTGGCCGCCCGAGGGGCCCACGAGACAGGGGGCGCACCCTACAAGGGGGGGGGGCTATCTCGTGGGGCCCTCGAAAGCTTCTTGACTTGCACTCCAAGCTCCCCGGATCACGTTCGTTCCAAAAATCACGCTCCCGAAGGTTTCATTCCGTTTGGACTCCGTTTGATATTCGTTTTCTTCGAAATACTGAAATAGGCAAAAAAACAGCAATATGGGCTGGGCCTCCGTTTAGTAGGTTAGTCCCAAAAATGATATAAATGTGTAAAATAAAGCCCATAAACATCCAAAAGAGGTAATATTATAGCATGGAACAATCAAAAATTATAGATACGTTGGAGACGTATCAGCCGCGGCTGAGGAAAAAATGATGCGGAGGCAGGGAGAAACCGTGGTCGACATGGGTGGCGAGCAGAACGTAGTCACCCGGCCGTGGCTGAGGCTCCGCTTCCCCCTTCGGCAGCCTCGTAGCTCCGTCGACGATCAGACCAAAGTCAGCCAGCTCCTCCAAATCCTCCGGCCGGAGCGAAGATCGGATCCAATCGCCCTGGATCCAATCCGGCGGCAGCGCAAACCTCGACGACGACCCTCAATTCGTCTTCTTGTCTTTGGCCGCCCTCGTCGCCTTCTTCATGCGTTCCATCGTCGCCGCCTTGTCCTTCACCATGGTGGAGGAGTGGCGGCGTCAAGAGCGGAGGAGCAAGATGCGGTGGAGAAGCAAAGGAGGAAGAGGGAGAATGGACGCGCACAGTGCAAACACCTCAGCCCCGTCGCCTTTTAAGGAACCACTTTCGAGTGGCTGACGCATGGGCCCAGGCAATCCTATCAAATCCCGCAACAGTCGCGCGCTGGGTACGTGGAAAAAAAGGTGGCGCGGAGATCGAGGCACCACTACTAGGGAAAAGCCTAGCAGCAGCGCGGGTTTTGGGCCTATCAGTAGCGCGGGCAGGAGCGCTACTGATAAGGCGCTACAGCTAATGCTTAGCAATAGCGCGTCTTGACCGACGCTACTGCTAAATTGACTTAGTAGTAGCGCGTCTTTAGAACATCGCTATTGGTAATTAGTAGTAGCGCTTCTCCTTACCCGCGCTACTACTATTATTTAGTATTTTATTTCTTTTCTTTTTCATGTTGTATTCATACCTCTTTACACAAGTTTTCATACAACAGGAATTTAGAGATTGTTTTTACATCATAAGGAGTTATTACATCATGGGGTGAAAGAACCGTGGACTAGTTTCAAGTGGATGTCCATCCACTTGAAACTAATCCGCGGTTCTTTCACCCAATGATATAATAATATCATCATCATCATATCATTAACAACTTAGCATCATAATACATCATTGTCATATAACACCTCCTCAATATCATCGTTTTCATCATTGACATCACATAACACCTCCTCAAGATCATCATTATCAACTCTAACACATTACCACATAATAAAGATACTGTACCTCATAGGACCTATTACATTCGATTAAGACCTACTACATTTTCTAAGGTAAAATAACAAAAAACAAGATAGCCCCTGACTCTCCATTATGGAGAATGGAGATTAGCTTGTCTCCCATTCTTGCCTTTCGCTGAATGTTACTTCCAAGAACCTCCTTGCGAATGTCCATACATTTCTTCCATTCTCTGATGATCATGTGTTCACGGGTTTTAGAAATCCGATATGCACAGGTGAGCTCCGTAGATTTACCTGGCAGTATGTTCAGAACTGAGAGGCGACCATGCAGAGACATCAGATGAGGCACACAATCCATTGGGAGTTTCTGTTGAAAAACATAATAATAACTTCGTAGTTAGTATGCAAAAAATGCACGGATGTCGTAATATTAAAAAATCTTACCAGGGTATCTCCAGAGAAGTTATCATTGTTCAACACATGCACTAGTGGCACGTATTCACCATAATTTGGAGGAGTTCGATAATAGTCATTGTAATTCTCAAGAAGAGTACAAAATGTGATCAGATGATTTTTCTCCTTATACGTTAATTGGGTGCCTTCGGTGTAGTGGGTTTTATCTACCATCTTCCGCACAGTCTTTGAAGAATCAAAATAAGTTGTCAATGGAAATAAGCTATCAACTATTTTGAAATAAACAATATAAATTAGTTAATAACTATGTTTGAGAAACTCACATAGCGGTACAATCGGAAGCATATCAACAAGGACCCAAATGTCCATATTGTCTTCCTCGCTGTCAGGATCACCAAGATCCATGGTGACAATCATACCCTCATAAAAACCATACATTTTGCAAAGTGCTTCCCAATTTTGGCAACCAAAATGGGTTACGCTCTGAGCATTGTACATATTTACTTCAAAATCCATATCATGATGGGTCCTTAGGTGTATTTTCTTTGTTTCGAAATTTTCATGGTCTTCAAAACCCATCCTCTCCAAGACATAGAGTCTTGCATGGCATGGGATAAGCTAGTCGAATTGTAAAATATGAAAATTAGACGTTGAAATAGTTGAAGTCATGCTTAATGGAGAAAAAACACTTGTCGTTGTTGCGTACCGTTTCACAATCGAAGGTCTCCTCGAGCTTAATGCTGAAGCGCCGATCGTCGTCCAGCCGAACGAACCTGTCGCACATACCTCGATCATCGTGGCACCAGCTACACTCCCCCGGGAGACCGTTGTCGTCCGAGTACAACATTTCCTACAATCATAATTCAAAGATTAAACTTGTACATATTCTAGCACAAGTCATGCCAGAATTCACGACAAAATTCGGCATGACCTTTGCTAAAAAAGGACATATCGAGCGCCTGAAATTTGCCGGAACGGAAATTAATCAACACTCCGGCAAAACATAGGCCACTCGGAGATGTAAACTGAACATGAACAGCCACTTGGGCAACCACATCCAATTTGAGCAACAACACAAGATATACAAGGATATTTGGCTGGTCTCACCTCGATGTCGGAGGGGATCGGTGACTGGGACGACGGCGGGGATGTCAGAGGGGGTCGGTGACGGGGACGACGGAGGTCACCTGAAACCATATAAGTTATCACTAACAACAAACATGACATGTTCAACTAGTTTTATTAATTCAACTAGTTCTTACTAAATATAAACTTACTATAAATAGAAAAAAACTAGTTCTTTCTAAAAATAAAGTAGTTCAACTAGTTATATTAATTATCTTACTAAAAATAGATTAGTTTTGTTAATTCAACTAGTTCAACTAGTTTATTAATTTACTTACTAAACTAGTTCAACTACAACCAAAGTAGTTCAACTACCAATACTACTACTAAAAATCTAGTACTAACTAAGCAACATCTAGTACTAGCTAACCCTAAATTAACATCTACTACTACTAAATCTAGTACTAACTAGTGGCAGGGGGTGGGGGCGACGGAGAGGTAGCTAGGGGCGGCGAGGTCGAGGGCGGTGGGAGGAGGGCTGCCGGCGAAGGAGGGAGGAGGGGCGGCCGCAGGCGGAGGGAGGAGGGCGACGGCGGAGGAGGGAGGGGCGGCCGCAAGTGGAGGGAGGATGTGCGAGGAGGATGGAGGAGGGACGGAAGGAGGGGAGTACCTCGGCGGCGGACGAACGAAGGCGGCGGCGGCGGCGGCGACGGACGACGACGGTTGACGCGGGCGAGAGTGAGAGTGTGAGTGAGAGGGCCGGTCCTCCATGGGGATAAGGTAGGGATAGTTGTAGCGTGTTTGCCAAAACGCGCTACAGCTAACCTGAGTAGCAGTAGCACTCTACAGTAAAGTGCGCTACTGCTATAGCTAGCGGGGGGGCCAAGGTCATGGCAACTATAGCAGTAGCGCTATAGGCTACACACGCGCTACTGCTACTTCCAAGTCAGTAGCGCGTTTGGCAGACACGTGCTGCTGCTCAGTAGCAATAGCGTGGTATTTTGAAGAGCGTTGTTGGTAAGATTCTGTGTATAGGCTTTTCCCTAGTAGTGCACTGATGTCTATCCATCCCGCTTACTACGACATGCTCCACCTTGCGCGCTTCCCCAAAATTTCGAATCCCGTGAGATCCAGGATACGCCATAACCAATCGCGCCAAAGGTTTCGCGTCAAAAGTAACACTCGACGAGTGACGGTATAAATCCACTCGGCAACTTCTAAATAGATCAAAGTGACTGAAACGAAGCCGAAGTTCCAACGTGGTCCTCCAGTACAACATGGGTACTTGTGAAGCACAAGAGTCAAGGCAAGATTAACTTCAACCTTCTTTTCACTCGGACCTCAATCCATTCGGGGGCTAATGATGATGATATAGACCTAGGGTAGGGTCATAGGCTTGACCTATACGCCCTAGCCAAGGTCACTACCCTAGAAGAAAAGACACCCAAGACACAACATGGAGTACCAATTGAAGGCGTCGAGTGAAATCCACTCGACCAGTCACCTCACTCGGGTACCCCTCCATCTTGATATCATTCGACCATACAAGAAATCACTCGACCTACTGAAGAACAGGAGTCAACCAGGACAGCAATGGTCAGGCGTTCACTCCGTAGTCTTTAAGATCATTAATAGCACTTTATGGCTGGCATAATCAGTAACGCCCCATCTTTATGTAACGGGGGATGGCTGGGGTCCTGGCGCACTCTATATAAGCCCCCCCTCCTATGGCACAAGGGTTCGCGCCCCCTGTAACACAAACTCCCATATTCCAGTCGTCCGCCTCAGGGCACCGAGACGTAGGGCTTTTACCTCCTCCGAGAGGGGCCTGAACTCGTAAAGCAAACCTTGCGGCGCATCTTTGTGTGAACCGTGCTTGCTGCACTTTGAATGTGGCCGAGAGCTGGCTTGATGAAACACCTTGCTTCGTACTTCTTTTTTTGCGGGGTACCTCGCTTCCTAGTGACCAGTGTCTTGGCTGATCGTCCTAAGAATGCTTATATATGAATAAAGCTCTCTCATTTACCCGCAAAAAGATTAAGCCATATTAACCGGAAAGGAGGGACTATGGACTAGCACTACTTTTTGTTGTGTCCCATCAACTCGCAGAATGAGGAGAAGCTTGTAGGACAAGGGGAAGCTCGCTTACACCTTTTGACTAATGCAACCTACCCTCGCCCAGGCGGTGAACATGCATCAGTTCATTCGGTGTCAGATTGCCAGAGGCATACACTGTAGTACCCAACATGCGGAGTACCATCATTGTTCGACTTCACGAAGAGGCGAAGAGACAAGCGCAAGGTTTAGTGGTACGAGTAGTACTACTACTAGAACCGCATGGTGGAGCGTCTGTACTCTTATTTTTTTAATCTCCGATAAAGTACACATTTATTCGGGAGAAGGGCGGAAAACGGCAGCCCAATAGTATAGCATTAAAAAACATCGAACATGTAATGATGATATCGATAAACCATGCTCGAATATATCTTGCCTCCGTGCGAGCCCGTCTGTGTGTTCTCGCTCCTAGTCTCTCTCAAGGAACGGCGGGTTGGCCATTTTGCCGTCAATTGAGATTGGTTTGCTCACATTCCTGTCCCACATGTCAGTGATATGCCAAGAGGAGGTGCGTTGACCGACTGGCCATACACGTACTTGGTTTTGCACCTTCATACTACTCCTCCCTCCGTCACAGTTTACAGGGCACGCTTCATTCTGATGCATTTCTCTCAATGCATTTCCACCATCAGAGAGACTTTAGACGCGTTTGGTTTAATGCTCAATTAATTAGGGTGTGGTAACCGCAATGAAGTCCACAATTTTCTCTCAATGTATACTACGGAGTGGAGTAAGTGCATGCATGTGTGTACCCGGGGTGGAAGCACTGCATGCATGTGTGTACGCATTATTTCCTCTAGTAATAGACGCCGTGCTATAACCACCAATGCTATTTTTCAGGCCGATTGCTAGTCGCCTTGGTCCCAGAGATTTTTTCTTTTTCTGAAGCACGCTCTATAAACAGTGACGGATGGAGTAGTATGAGCGGATTCAAAGAAGAGCATATTGATGGTTGCTTCTTCCGAGCAACTCACAGTGGGAAAGGTGGGGCTTATGATTTGACTGCTCATTACTCACTATTAAAGCGGCGCGACGACCGGGCTGAGTCTCCCATGCGGTTGTGCACTATTCCCTCGGTTCTTAAATATACTCTGGAGTATTTGTCTTTCTAGAGATTTCAACGAGTGACTACTCAAATATTTGTATTTTTAGAGACTCAAATGGACTACTACATATGGATGTATATAGACATACTTTAGAGTGTAGATTCACTCATTTTGCTCTGTATGTAGTCACTTGTTGAAATCTCTAGAAAGACAAATATTTAGGAACGGAGGGAGTACACATACGAAGCAAAATGAGTGAATCTACACTCTAAAATATTCCCATTTGAAATTTGTAAAAAGACAAATATTTAGGAACAAATGAGTATAATTTTGTGCATGGCACATGGACCCAGATGTTGAAGAGGCTTTTGGCAATGCTATCAAGCTTCTAGCATTTGTTTACATAATTGACGTGCTATACAAATAATTTTCCAGCGACATGAAATTGTACAATGGTGTGAGCTTTCAGCTTTTATTTCGTGTGTCTTGCCATCGATGCTCTTTCAAAAACAATAAAAAACTAACTTCCTTGCTAATGCATCTCAATTATTAGCAGATCAAAGCTAATATTTACATCACAACTGAAGACAAAGTTGTGAGAAGGTGTTAAATTAAAATTGATCCATGCTTTCATTGGCAGCAACGTCCCCCCAGCTTTGTCTAAATCAACAAGGCATGTTGGGAAAAAAGTAGCTGTCTGGAGCATGCAACATTCCGATCATTTTGTGCAGTTCCACTAAAATAGAGTTGTGCGTCCCTGTTCCAAAGATATTAAGTGTGATTATGATAATAGAGGACTGTTGAAGAAACAATAAACACACAAATAGAAGTCGATCACCTTTGCAGTCTCTCTTAAGACTAACTAGTTGGAGATGATTAGGCTCGGAGTTGGATGAGGAGGATAGAGCAAAACCAATCTCCCTTTGTGCAGTCACACTGAAATGTAGAGACGTTGCCCGTGTGACATTTTAGTACAACTGCACAAAACACTCTTAAGAAAAAATGATTTGTGCAGTTCACCAAAAGGTCGCAATAGCAACAAGGTGAAATGGATAGCCCTGTTTGCAAAAAATAGGTAGAAACAAAACAATTACTGGCCAATAATAGTTGATGACACATGTGACGTCAAAAAAGAAGCATATTCATTGTCTTAAGGGAAGGTAACAACACGGTTGTGTTTGTCTAAAATGGTGTGATGACGAGATTGCAATATGGAAAGTACGCCGGATGATACGTCCATTTTGCATCATGCTTTTATATCGATATTTATTGCATTATGGGCTGTTATTACACGTTATGTCACAATACTTATGGCTATTCTCTCTTATTTTACAAGGTTTATCATGAAGAGGGAGAATGCCGGTAGCTGGAATTCTGGCTGGAAAAGGAGCAAATATTGGAAACCTATTCTGCACAGCTCCAAAAGTCCTGAAACTCCACGAAAGTCATTTTTGGAATTAATAAGAATTATTGAGCAAAGAAAGTACCAGAGGGGGCCCACACCCTGGCCACGAGGGTGGGGGCGCCCCCCCTACTGGGCGCGCCCCCCTGTCTCGTGGGCCCCCTGGTGGCCCTCCGGTGCCCATCTTCTGCTATATGAAGGCTTTTACCCTTGAAAAAAATCATAAGCAAGCTTACGGGATGAAACTCCGCAGCCACGAGGCGGAACCTTGGCGGAACCAATCTAGGGCTCCGGCGGAGCTGTTTTACTGGGGAAACTTCCCTCCGGGAGGGGAAATCATCACAACAATGCTCTCATCGGGAGGGGGTCAATCTCCATCAACATCTTCACCAGCACCATCTCCTCTCAAAACCCTAGTTCATCTCTTGTCTCCAATCTTGTATCAAAACCACAAATTGGTACCTGTGGGTTGCTAGTAGTGTTGATTACTCCTTGTAGTTGATGCTAATTGGTTTACTTGGTGGAAGATCATATGTTCAGATCCTTAATGCATATTAATACTCCTCTGATCATGAACATGAATATGCTTTGTGAGTAGTTACGTTTGTTCCTGAGGACATGGGTGAAGTCTTGCTATTAGTAGTCATGTGAATTTGGTATTCGTTCGATATTTTGATGAGATGTATGTTGTCTCTCCTCTAGTGGTGTTATGTGAACGTCGACTACATGACACTTCACCATTATTTGGGCCTAGAGGAAGGCGTTGGGAAGTAATAAGTAGATGATGGGTTGGTAGAGTGACAGAAGCTTAAACCCTAGTTTATGCGTTGCTTTGTAAGGGGCTGATTTGGATCCACTAGTTTCATGCTATGGTTAGGTTTACCTTAATACTTCTTTTGTAGTTGTGGATGCTTGCAATAGGGGTTAATCATAAGTGGGATGCTTGTCCAAGAAAGGGCAGTACCCAAGCACCGGTCCACCCACATATCAAATTATCAAAGTAACGAACGCGAATCATATGAGCATGATGAAAACTAGCTTGATGATAATTCCCATGTGTCCTCGGGAGCGCTTTTCTCATTATAAGAAACTTGTCCAGGCTTGTCCTTTGCTACAAAAAGGATTGGGCCACCTTGCTGCACCTTATTTAATTTTATTGCTTGTTACCCTTTACAAATTATCTTATCACAAAATTATCTGTTACCTACAATTTCAGTGCTTGCAGAGAATACCTTACTGAAAACCGCTTGTCATTTCCTTCTGCTCCTCGTTGGGTTCGACACTCTTACTTATCGAAAGGACTACGATAGATCCCCTATACTTGTGGGTCATCAAGACTCTTTTCTGGCGTCGTTGCCGGGGAGTGAAGCACCTTTGGTGAGTGGAACTTGGTAAGGAAACATTTATATAGTGTGCTGATATTTTCTGTCACTTTTTACTATGGAAACTAATCCTTTGAGGGGCTTGTTCGGGGCATCTTTGCCCCGACCAGTAGAGCAAAGACTTGCTCCTCAACCTATTGAACCTACTGAAAATGTTTACTTTTAGATTCCTTCGGGTATGATAGAGAAACCGCTAGCTAATCCCTTTGTAGGAGATGGAACATTGCATCCCGATTTACACCTTATCTATGTGGATGAAGTTTGTGGATTATTTAAGCTTGTAGGTATACCCGATGATGTTGTCAAACGGAAGGTCTTCCCTTTATCTTTGAAGGGAGATGCATTGATATGGTATAGGCTATGTGATGATACGGGATCTTGGAACTATAAACGATTGAAATTGGAATTTCACCAGAAGTTCTAGCCTATGCATCTTGTTCATCGTGATCGTAATTATATATATAATTTTTGGCCTCGCGAAGGAGAAAGCATCGCTCAAGCTTGGGGGAGGCTTAAGTCAATGCTATATTCATGCCCCAATCATGAGCTCTCAAGAGAATGATTATCCAAAAAATTTATGCTCGACTTTCTCTCAATGATCGCACCATGCTTGATACTTCCTGTGTTGGTTCTTATATGCTGAATACTACTGAATTCAAGTGGGATTTACTGGAAATAATTAAATGCAACTCTGAAGATTGGGGTTCCGACGATGGTAAGGAGTCAGGTATGACACCTAAGTTTGATTGTGTTAAATCTTTTATGGATACCGATGCTTTTCGTGGATTTAGCGCTAAATATGGACTTGACTCTGAGATAGTAGCTTCTTTCTATGAATCTTTTGCTACTCATGTTGACCTCCCTAAGGAGAAGTGGTTTAAATATAATCCTCCCACTGAAGTAAAAGTAGTTGCACCTATTACAGTTGAAGAAAAGACTATCACTTATAATGATCCTATTGTTCCTACTACTTATGTTGAGAAACCACCTTTTCCTGTTAGAATAAAGGATCATGCTAAAGCTTCAACTGTGGTTCGTAAGAGTAATACTAGAACATATACACCTCCTGAGCAAATCAAAGTTGAACCTAGTATTGCTATGGTTAAAGATCTCTTGGATGATAATATAGATGGACATGTTATTTACTTATGTGAGGAAGCTGCTAATATTGCTAAACCCGATGCTAAGATACATAGACCTGTTGTAGGCATGCCTGTTATTTCTGTTAAAATAGGAGATCATTGTTATCATGGCTTATGTGATATGGGTGCTAGTGCTAGTGCAATACCTTTTTCCGTATATGAAGAAATTATGCATGATATTGCACCCGCTGAGTTAGAAGACATTGATGTTACAATTAAGCTTGCCAACAGAGATACTATTACACCATTTGGGATTGTTAGATATGTTGAAGTCTTGTGTGGGAAAGTTAAATATCCTGCTGATTTTCTTGTTCTTGGTTCCCCACAAGATAGCTTTTGTCCCATTATATTTGGTAGACCCTTCTTGAATACTGTTAATGCTAGGATAGATTGCAAAAAGGATGTTGTTACGATTGGCTTAGGAGATATGTCTCATGAGTTTAACTTTGCTAAATTTCGTAGACAACCCCATGATAAAGAATTTCCTATTAAGGATGAGATTATTGGTCTTGCTTCTATTGCTGTGCCTCCTACTGATCCGTTAGAACAATATTTGCTAGACCATGAAAATGATATGTTTATGAATGAAAGAAGGGAAATAGATGAAGTATTCCTTCAACAAGGTCCTATTCTGAAACACAACTTACCTGTTGAAATCCTAGGGGATCCCCCTCCACCCAAGGGTGATCCCGTGTTTGAGCTCAAACCTTTACCTGATAATCTTAAATATGCTTATCTTGATGAAAAGAAGATATATCATATTATTATTAGTGCTAACCTTTCAGAGCAAGAAGAGGAAAGATTATTGAAAACTTTGAAGAAGCACCGTGCTACTATTGGATATACTCTGGATGATCTTAAGGGCATTAGTCCCACTCTATGCCAACATAAAATTAAATTGGACGAAGGTCCCAAACTAGTTAGAGATTATCAACGACGGTTAAATCTGAAGATGAAAGAAGTGGTAAGAAAAGAGATACTAAAGCTCCTTGATGCAGGTATAATTTATCTCGTCGCTGATAGTGATTGGGTAAGTCCTGTCCATTGTGTCCCTAATAAGGGAGGTATTACTGTTGTTCCTAATGATAAAGATGAATTGATTCCGCAAAGAATTATTACAGGTTATAGGATGGTAATTGATTTCCGTAAATTAAATAAAGCTACTAAGAAAGATCATTACCCTTTACCTTTTATTGATCAAATGCTAGAAAGACTATCCAAACACACACATTTCTGCTTTCTAGATGGTTATTCTGGTTTCTCTCAAATACCTGTGTCAGCGGACGATCAATCAAAAACTACTTTTACTTGCCCTTTCGGTACTTTTTCTTATAGACGTATGCCTTTTGGTTTATGTAATGCACCTGCTACCTTTCAAAGATGTATGATGGCTATATTCTCTGACTTTTGTGAAAATATTTGTGAGGTATTCATGGATGACTTCTCCGTTTATGGATCCTCTTTTGATGATTGCTTGAGCAACCTTGATCGAGTTTTGCAGAGATGTGAAGACACTAGTCTCGTCTTGAATTGGGAAAAGTGCCACTTTATGGTTAATGAAGGCATTGTCTTGGGGCATAAAATTTCTAAAAGAGGTATTGAAGTTGATAAAGCTAAAGTTGATGCTATTGAAAAGATGCCATGTCCCAAGGACATTAAAGGTATAAGAAGTTTCCTTTGTCATGCCGATTTTTATAGGAGGATCATTAAGGACTTTTCTAAAATCTCTAGGCCTCTGACTAATTTATTGCAAAAATATATTCCTTTTGTCTTTGATGATGATTGTGTAGAAGCATCTGAAATACTTAAGAAAGCTTTGATCGCTTCACCTATTGTTCCAACACCTGATTGGAATTTACCCTTTGAAATTATGTGTGATGCTAGTGATTATGTTGTAGGTGCTGTTCTAGGGCAAAGAGTTGATAAGAAATTAAATGTTATCCACTATGCTAGTAAAACTCTTGATACTGCCTAGAGAAATTATGCTACTACTGAAAAAGAATTCTTAGCACTTGTATTTGCTTGTGATAAGTTCAGACCTTATATTGTTGATTCTAAAGTTACTATTCACACTGATCATGCTGCTACTAAATATCTTATGGGAAAGAAAGATGCTAAACCCAGACTTATTAGATGGGTTCTCTTGCTCCAAGAATTTGATTTGCATATTATTGATAGAAAGGGAGCTGAGAACCCCATTGCAGACAACTTGTCTAGGATAGAGAATTTTCTTGATGACCCACTACCTATTGATGATAGCTTTCCTGATGAACAATTAGCGATCATTAATGCTTCTCATACTGCTCCATGGTATGCTGATTATGCTAATTACATTGTTGCTAAATTTATACCACCTAGTTTCACATACCAGCAAAAGAAAAAGTTCTTTTATGGTTTAAGACATTACTTCTGGGATGACCCACACCTTTATAAAGAAGGAGTAGATGGTGTTATTAGACGTTGTGTACCTGAGCATGAACAGGAATAGATCCTATGCAAGTGTCACTCTGAACCATATGGAGGACACCACACCGGAGATAGAACTGCACATAAGGTATTGCAATCCAGTTTTTATTGGCCTACTCTCTTCAAAGATGTCCGTAAGTTTGTCTTGTCTTGTGATGAATGTCAAAGAATTGGTAATATAAGTAGACGTCAAGAAATGCCTATGAATTATTCTCTTGTTATTGAACCATTTGATGTTTGGGGCTTTGATTATATGGGACCTTTTCCTGCCTCTAATGGATACACACATATTTTAGTTGTTGTTGATTACGTTACTAAGTGGGTAGAAGCTATTCCAATTAGTAGTGCTGATCATAACACTTCTATTAAGATGCTTAAAGAAGTTATTTTTCCGAGGTTTGGAGTCCCTAGATATCTCATGACTGATGGTGGTTCACATTTTATTCATAGTGCTTTTCGTAAAATGCTTGCTAAGTATGATGTTAATCATAGAATCGCATCTCCTTATCACCCACAGTCTAGCGGTCAAGTACAGTTGAGTAATAGAGAGCTCAAACTAATTTTGCAAAAGACTATGAATAGATCTAGAAAGAATTGGTCCAAGAAACTTGATGATGCATTATGGGCCTATAGAACTCATATAAAAATCCTATGGGTATGTCTCCGTATAAGATGGTTTATGGAAAAGCATGTCACTTACCTCTCGAACTTGAACATAAAGCATATTGGGCTATTAAAGAGCTCAAGTATGACTTCAAACTTGCCGGTGAGAAGAAGTTATTTGATATTAGCTCACTTGATGAATGGAGAACCCAAGCCTATGAGAATTCCAAGCTGTTCAAAGAAAAAGTTAAAAGATGCCATGACAAAAGAATACAAAAGTGTGAGTTTAACATAGGTGATTATGTGTTGCTATTCAACTCTCGTTTAAGATTTTTTGTAGGAAAACTTCTCTCTAAATGGGAAGGTCCTTACGTTATCGAGGAGGTCTATCGTTCCGGTCCCATAAAAATCAACAACTTCGAAGGCACAAATCCAAAGGTGGTGAACGGTCAAAGAATCAAACATTATATCTCAAGTAATCCTATAAATGTTGAAACTAATATTATTGAAACCGTAACCACGTAGGAATACATAAGGGACACTTTCCAGAACGTTTCAGACTCCGAAAAGGAATAAGTATGTGGTACGGTAAGTAAACCTTGGCAATTTTTCTCCGTTTTGGAATATTTAAGAATATAGGAAAGCAAGAAGTAATCCGGGAAGGGCACGAGGCCTCCACGAGGGTGGAGGGTATGCCCACCCTTACTGGGCGCGCCCCCCTGCCTCGTGGGCACCTCGTGTGCCTCCCGGACTCCGTTTTCTTGCACGTTACTTCTTTTGGTCGGTAAAAATTCATTATATAATCTCCCGAAGGTTTTGGCTACCGCATCACGCAAAAATCTTCTGTTTTCATTTCGAGCTGTTTCTGTTACAGATTTAGAGCAAGATGTCTTCTCAAGAGTCAGTCGGGGAGAGTCGGGTGTCCCACCCAACGCCAGGTCCAGGAGCAAACAGTTATGCTTATCACTTTGGGCCATCAACGGAGGATGAGATGGAGGCCGATTTGAAAAGGATAGATGCCATGGAGGAGAATCGTATCCTGAGGGGCATCATCGCCAAGAAGATCATAACCCCAACTCTGAAGAAGGAGACATAATCACATGGGTATGGGCACTCCCCTTGGCAACTGCCAAGCTTGGGGGAGGTGCCCCGTTATCGTATCACCATCACACTCCTATCTTTACCGTTTTACTTACTTCGATCCTTTTGGTAATATCTAGATCTAGTAGAGTAAAGTTTTGGTATGAATTAGTTTTGAGTTTTGCTTTGTGACCCCTCTATGTAATCGAGTCCGTGAGCTATATAATAAAGATTAGTGTTGAGTCAAGGGCTTTGCTATCTTGCTATGATCTTGAGAAAATAGAAAGAATAAAAAGAGGAATAAAAGAGTTCATATTGATCTTATGGATAGTAATGACTTCACATATAAAGAGTACGAGGCATAAAAGTTGTTGAGAGTTGACAAACATAGTTTTGGTCATCGTTGCAATTAATAGGAAGTAATAAAGAAAGAGAGGTTTTCACATATAAATATACTATCTTGGACATCTTTTATAATTGTGAGCACTCGTTAAAGTATGACATGCTAAAGAGTTGATGTTGGACAAGGAAGACAACATAATGGGTTATGTTTTCTCACATCTCAGTTAAAGTATATTGTCATGGATCATCCAAACATGTTGAGCTTGCCTTCCCCCCTCATGCTAGCCAAATTCCTTGCACCAAGTAGAGATACTACTTGTGCTTCCAATTATCCTTAAACCCAGTTTTGCCATGAGAGTCCACCATACCTACCTATGGATTGAGTAAGATCCTTCAAGTAAGTTGTCATGTTGCATGCAATAAAAATTGCTCTCTAAATATGTATGGCTTATTAGTGCGGAGAAAATAAGCTTTATACGATCGTGTGATATGGAAGTAATAAAAGCGACGGACTGCATAATAAAGGTTCATATCACAAGTGGCAATATAAAGTGACATTCTTTTGCATAAAGATTTTGTGCATCCAACCCTAAAAGCACATGACAACCTCTGCTTCCCTCTGCGAAGGGCCTATCTTTTACTTTATGTCTTTTACTTTATGCAAGAGTCAAGGTGATCTTCACCTTTCCCTTTTTCATTTTACCCTTTGGCAAGAACTTCGTGTTGGAAAGATCCTGATATATATATCCAATTGGATGTAAGTTAGCATGAGCTATTATTATTGACATCACCCAAAGGTGAATACGTTGGGAGGCGAGATTATAAGCCCCTAGCTTTCTCAGTGTCTGATTAAAACTCCATAACCATAAGTATTGCGTGAGTGTTAGCAATTGTAGAAGACTATATGATAGTTGAGTATGTGGACTTGCTGAAAAGCTCTATTCTTGACTCTTTCTGATGTTATGATAAATTGCAATTGCTTCAATGACTGAGATTATAGTTTGCTAGTTCTCAATAAAGTTTCTGAAACATACTCGA
This sequence comes from Triticum aestivum, assembly GCF_018294505.1. Classification (NCBI taxonomy): domain Eukaryota; kingdom Viridiplantae; phylum Streptophyta; class Magnoliopsida; order Poales; family Poaceae; genus Triticum; species Triticum aestivum. Next base: position 557,248,400 of record NC_057810.1, on the reverse strand, counting down.
CGTTGTGAATAGATTGCTACTTGAGCATAAGAAATCATATGACAAAATCTATACATGTTGCTGTTATAAGAATGATCATGATGCCCTCATGTCCATATTTTATTTTTATCGACACCTCTATCTCTAAGCATGTGGACATATTTTTCAATATCGATTTCCGCTTGAGGACAAGCGAGGTCTAAGATTGGGGGAGTTGATATGTCCATTTTGCATCATGCTTTTATATCGATATTTATTGCATTATGGGCTGTTATTACACGTTATGTCACAATACTTATGGCTATTCTCTCTTATTTTACAAGGTTTATCATGAAGAGGGAGAATGCCAGCAGCTGGGATTCTGGCTGGAGAAGGAGCAAATATTGGACACCTATTCTGCACAACTCCAAAAGTCCTGAAACTCCATGAAAGTCATTTTTGGAATTACTAAGAATTATTAAGCAAAGAAAGTACCAAAGGGGGCCCACACCCTGGCCACGAGGGTGCCCCCCCTACTGGGCGCGCCACCCTGTCTCGTGGGCCCCCTGGTGGCCCTCCGGTGCCCATCTTCCTCTATATGAAGGCTTTTACCCTGGAAAAAATCATAAGCAAGCTTACGGGATGAAACTCCGCTGCCACGAGGCGGAACCTTGGCGGAACCAATCTAGGGCCCCGGCGGAGCTGTTCTGCCGGGGAAACTTCCCTCCGGGAGGGGGAAATCATCACCAACGATCCTCTCATCGGGAGGGGGTCAATCTCCATCAACATCTTCACCAGCACCATCTCCCCTCAAAACCCTAGTTCATCTCTTGTATCCAATCTTGTATCAAAACCACAAATTGGTACCTGTGGGTTGCTAGTAGTGTTGATTACTCCTTGTAGTTGATGCTAATTGCTTTACTTGGTGGAAGATCATATGTTCAGATCCTTAATGCATATTAATACTCCTCTGATCATGAACATGAATATGCTTTGTGAGTAGTTACGTTTGTTCCTGAGGACATGGGTGAAGTCTTGCTATTAGTAGTCATGTGAATTTGGTATTCGTTCGATATTTTGATGAGATATATGTTGTCTCTCCTCTAGTGGTGCTATGTGAACGTCGACTACATGACACTTCACCATTATTTGGGCCTAGAGGAAGGCATTGGGAAGTAATAAGTAGATGATGGGTTGGTAGAGTGACAGAAGCTTAAACCCTAGTTTATGCGTTGCTTCGTAAGGGGCTGATTTGGATCCACTAGTTTCATGCTATGGTTAGGTTTACCTTAATACTTCTTTTGTAGTTGCGGATGCTTGCAGTAGGGGTTAATCATAAGTGGGATGCTTGTCCAAGAAAGGGCAGTACCCAAGCACCGGTCCACCCACATATCAAATTATCAAAGTAACGAACGTGAATCATAAGAGTGTGATGAAAACTAGCTTGACGATAATTCCCATGTGTCCTTGGGAGCGCTTTTCTCATTATAAGAAATTTGTCCAGGCTTGTCCTTTGCTACAAAAAGGATTGGTCCACCTTGTTGCACCTTATTTACTTTCATTGCTTGTTACCCTTTACAAATTATCTTATCACAAAACTATCTGTTGCCTACAATTCTAGTGCTTGCTGAGAATACCTTACTGAAAACCGCTTGTAATTTCTTTCTGCTCCTCGTTGGATTCTACACTCTTACTTATCGAAAGGACTACGATAGATACCCTATACTTGTGGGTCATGACTGGACGAGCTACATTTTGGGCAAAGAACTATGGAGGCTCCACATGCAACGACGTGGGAAGACGGGCAGTGGAGCAAGGCTGGAGGCGATACCTGGAGGTCGTCGGGATGTAACTAGGTGAGTGGCACGGCGGGCGGAATCTGCCCATACTGCGGCAGCGAGCAAGTGGCGTAGGCCCTACCGCACCGGAGCTTGGTCAGAGAGAATGACTGTACCGTAGATTGGGACGTGCTGCCTCGGCGCCGTCGAACGGAGAAACGATGCACATCCTCCCTTTCCGCCGGCGGACGGGATGCAGCCGGATCAGTGACCAATGGTGAGAGAGAGAGAGAGAGAGGCCACCGCAGCCTTCTGTGAGATACTCTGAAGAGAGACAAACCCAGGCAGGCAGGCTCCATTGTATATAGTTGAGCGGACTACCTTTTTCTCCATAAAAATCGTTTTATCTGTGTACGTTCCATTGAGAGATATAACTTTATTTAAAAATGCCAATGCATCAAGTCAAACTTTGTTTCATGCACGCGTGGTACACGACCTCCGTAGGTAAACAACTGCTACACGCTTTCAAATTAGCATGTGGGCTACCATTTCGTATAGAAATGAGCTCCACCGTGTACCCACGCGGGTGTGGCTGGGCACGAAGCATGAGTACGTGCATGGTGCACCTATTCTCTTCTTGTATACGTACACCACCTACGTGGGGTTGTGTGAGAGAGATACAAACATGAGAGATATAGTGTGTGGGTTCGTGAGAGTTTTTTTTTGGGGGGGGGGGGTCAATCAAAAAATGTAACATATGCAATGTGTGTGAAATAGAGTCCTGGATATATCATATATATATAGAGGGGGCGATCCACGAGAAGAGAGTGGAGGTATCATCGGCTTGAGGTGACCTACTGGAACGTGAGAGGGGACAGGTGCAGTTTGTCTCTGTGGCATGGATACCTATCCACATCGCTCGACTATCGATGTGTGATGGGGGAGGGAGGGAGGCCTACTTAACTATAGAGGTACAATGGCTGGTATATATGTGGAGGAGGAGAGAGGCCTACCTCATGTATTAAGGGAGATCGATCTACCTCATGTATTAAGGGAGATCGATCGGCATCCATGCATATGTGTAGGAGAGGAATAAGGTTGGGAGAGAGACAGAGCTAGAGTGTTGGAGGGGGTGGTAGTGGAGTTGCTTCTAACAAATGGTGGGAGAGGCTTGCTAGACAAACGGAGGGCACGCCTGCAATATCAATAAGAGAGGGGATGGATGCCTGTTTGTGCACGTGCGTGTGAGAGATGGGTTAGGAGGCATGCACGAATGATGAGGGGGGATGATATGGCTGTGGTAAGCAGACGTAACTACATAGGAAGATCAATCGTCCTTTGTCAGAGAAAGGAGAGACGTAACTTGTGAGGTACGTCGATCGATGGGTGGGGGAAGTTAAAGTCGGCCTAGGTATATGTTTTGAGATCGATCGGTATACATGCATGTGTGTGTTAGAAGAAAATAAGGCACGTGGAGAAGGATAGAGAGAGAGGGATGCATCTAGTAGGTGGTGTGAGAGACATACTATATTGAGGGGGAAGGAGTGTGCGAGTACGAGATCGATGAAAAGAGTGGTGGGAGTGAGGCATGGACGTTGATAAGAGAAGAGGGGAAGCTTGTGTTTGTGCTACGCACACCTGGCTAGAGAGGCATATCGATCGATGTGAGCCATAAAGGAGCTGGGGGCCTACACACACCGTGGGTGAACGGCCTAAAGTGAAAAGACGAATTTGCGCGACGGAGCTAGAGAATGTTGAGGGAGTGTGAGAGGGATGCGGGCGTGTGCATGCACGAGATAAAGTTAGCGCTAGCTACAAAGATAAGAGGATTGTGTGGGTGTAAAAGACGAATAGAGATCATACTTCATTATAAAAAGCGAATTCGGATATTTGAAGAATTTATCATAGTGTTTTAAACCGACGCATGTGTGAATATATATAACAATGATACACATGGTGTGGTTATGAACATGTTATACTATATATAATATATTTTATCTCTACTCTTATAAAAAAATAGAGTTATTGATGATGGTGTGCCTGCCATCCTGCAATATAGGCCGGCCGATTTATATCTAACGGATAGGAAGGAAACTACGGCAATTTTGAAAAAAAATATACCCACACCCCTCTCCATATTTGCAAATTAGGCCTCCCCTTGATCATGTTGATGTTCTGTGGAACGCATGGGCATCTTGCTCTTACTACGTATAGTATATAGAACATTGATTATAATTTGGGCTAATGTGTGGCTTTTGCAGCTCAGGTCTAAATACTTGTCATAATGTAGGGGGCGAGGCACTATACTTTGTGTGATAAACATGGTGTATGTATGGAACATGGTTTAGATTATGAATATATAGTTAGTACATCAAATGTACTATTATTTGGAATCAACATCAAGTGTATTCAAAAAATAGAATTCGAGTTCATGTAATACACATAGTTCATATCTATCTCTATAGTAATCATGTGGTGTGTTATTACGGTAATTCACAAATGTTGGTTGAAGTTGGCAACAGTCATGATTGTAGATTCTTATTGAAATAGAGAAACAAATTCAAATTCAGTTCGAATTGCAGCGGTAGTATAGACATTTTGAATGCACTAAAATGTTGGTAGGAGTAGGTTACATGCATTATACAGCCAGCGAAAAAATTTAATTGGACATAACATGGATTCATACTCCCTCCTTCCATCTATATAGGGCGTAATGCGTTTTTTAAAACCGCCTTTGACTATTGACAAGATTAATAGTACATGACATCACAATGTGAAAATTATATCATTGAAAGCTCCTTTCACACACGAATTTAACGGTGTGCTTTGTGTAAGTTGCATGTCATATATTATTGCTCTAATATTTGGTCAAAGTTGGCAACGAAAAACGCATTAGGCCCTATATAGATGGAAGGAGGGAGTAGCTTTGAATAACATTTGTATAGTAAAATGGGGCAAGACTCTCTCTTTGTGTGGTGTGAATAGTTTTATTTTTTTCGTTTTCTCTTTGGTTAAGGGAAGTGCAAATTGATTTGGTACGTACAAGTACAATATTACACGTTAGGCTTGTCCCTAGAATTCAACCCGTGCCTTGTTATATCCCGAAAATTTAGATATCGTGCTCCCAAACCGGCGCCTTCACAACCCATGCCTTGCTATCCTGAAATTACAACACGCACGAAAACTCACTCCAGCTACCAAATCTCAACACACGACATCCCCCTTCTAACCCTGAGCCGAAAGGGCCGCTAGTTCAAATCGGTGGGGTACTTTTGTAACACACCCTACATTTTGGACAAGCGCGTCCCTAAGTCATGGTTCACCCCCTCCCGTTGCCTCCTTTTCGCCATTCGAAATCCCAGGCCGCCATAACCTCACCGCTCCAGCCGCGAAACCTCACCCTCCTCTGTCCGCCACCTCACCGCTGCCCAGCCGGAGCCTCTTCCCTGATGACGTCGTCCACTGCAACAGCTCGACATCCCTCGTCCACCTCCCTGTATGAGGATCCGTCGTCCATCTCTTCGTCCCGCCGGTTCAGCTGCCCCGTCCTCCACCTCCAAGGAGCTGCTCTGATGATTGCCTCGTCTATCGTGGCTGCTCCATCCCCATAGCGTCGCCTTAACCCACTCCACCAGAACCGCAGCATACTCACCGACTCCTCGGACGAAGCCGAGGCCTACTCGGCGCCACCAAAGAGGTTGTACACTCATCACATCGCACCTTCTCCTTAACTCGACCTCCCGGCACCGATGGTGCTCCATCCCGCACCCCCATGGAGCGTCTACCTTGAAGCCGGCGCCGCGGGATACATCTCCACGATGGCTCTCCCCCAGTGCGAGGCCCCTTCAGCGGCAATGTCCATACCAGCCGGATCTGCTGCTGCTGCTCCGGCTCTCGCTCGCTTACTCGCTCGCCTAGCTGCTACTGCTCCGGCTCTTGCTCGCTCGCGCATCTGTTGCTGCTCCGGCTCTCGCTCGCGCTGCTGCTGCTGCTCTCCCTCTTGCCCGTGCTTCTGCTCTACTCCAATTTAGCTACACTGCAGTCGACTGAATTGACTTTTGGGTCAGTCGATTTTCAGGGAGTGGGGGGCTCGCCGGAGTTAAGGAAGAACCACCCGCAGCGGGGACGAGGGCTCGCCGGAGAGGTACCCCACTATCTATCTTAGGGTTCAGGGTGGGGGCGGGGGGCCTAGAGGGCTGGCCGGGGTGGCGGCAGACCGACGATGGGGAGTTGTTTCGGGGCGGCGAGGCGGCGCTGGGGCCGGTGGTTCGGCCGGTGGTGGCTGGCGGCTCAGGGGGTGCAGGTTGTAGATGAACTGCAGACCCTCCCTAAACTACATGTCAAGTGCCTCTCTGCTACCATTGCGTTTAGTTTTGATAGTAACATTCAGATTCCACGGTAAATTTCAGTTTCGACAGTTAAGTTCAGAGTCAACAGTTTTTACCTCATCTGTTGTAGTCAGGTAGTTTTTGGTGATGTAAATTTTACATCTATTTTACATCATATATTGGAGATGCTATTAGAATCCCACTTGAGATTGACGATGTCTGTCTTGTGCTGCTTCAACCTTGACGTATTACGGCTCACCGGAGCAGCTCCAACGACAGAACGATCCATCACAACAGAGCAGTGCCTTGGACACCGTCTACAAATTCCTCAGATCTTCCTCCACACCTCTGACAGCCACCTCTGCCTCAACTGCTTCAGCGACCAACTCAATGATGCTGAGGTCGACACGGCTACGGCAAAGAGGTTGTACACTTGTTGCATCACTTATTACTATACATTCATGTCGATCCATTAGGGCTATTTTGGTTCAACGAAAAAACATAGCAATAGGGAATTATCCTATGGCACTCTACTATTCAATTATTCATGCATTTTGTTGAAAGGAATGGAGCAAAACATCCACCTGGACCTACTTTTCAAAATCCTCATGAAAACAAGACTAAGTGCATTAGTGGCAGAATAACATTCTAATTGTACATGCTTTCATATGGTTTCACTTATTTTGCCCATGTTTCTTTGCATTCCTGTGCTCTTCCAATTCCTGTGAACCAAACACCCAAGTTGACAGAAATCCTATGTTTACAAATGCTCTGTTTACCATGTGCATTCCTATCCTATTCCGGTGTTTTTCCTATCCCTGCGTTTTTAGAATCATGCAAGCCAAATGAGCCCTTACAGAATTACTTCAGTTACAGGTAGGTGTCGAAGGGAACTTTGTGTGGTTTGTCCTGCTCCTGCCGCGACGTCGTCCACCTCACCTGAGCTACTCCATCGACAGAAGCATCCACCAAACCAGACATCACGACTCCTGACCGTATTTCGCCGCCTCAGATCTCCTTCCTTGCTGCCGGCACCCACCACAACGGCATCACCATCATCAACTCAGCAGATGAACCTGAGGAGTACATGGGTCCACAAGAGAGGTCACACTCTTTTGTTTCTGCTTATGTTGCATTGCTTAAAATTACATGCTACTTTATCGTCCTATTCACCTCTTGGACTCCAAGTCAGGTCCAAATTAATGTTCAAACTTGAGTTCTAAATTAGTTGTGGGGCACATATCGAGGCAGCAATAAATAGTATCTCTGTCTAATATATAGTTCACCTAGGGTATGCCTATGTTGTTCATCTTGGGTGGGAAACAAATAGTAAAGCAATCATCATCTGTCTTTTTATTAAATTAAAGCAATCATCAGCCTGCTATCATTATTTTTGGATCCATCCACTGGTTGTTACCATCACTCTAAATTTCTACATGCTCTCCTTACATAATCTCACCATATTTTTTCGTATGCATGTCAGATATTGTACACAGTCATGCTGAACATGTAGAGAAAAAGAGAAGAGTTTTGCGCGGCAATACAATGTCATGCAGACATCGCTCCATGGCGGGTTCAATGGCAAACCCTACCCCCCTCTCCAGATTGTAATCCAGAGGAAGATATCTGTTCTGAGGCCGATTCAGACGCTGCTCACCACTCCTATTTACCCCCCAAGGTGTTTGCTCTACCTTGGCATGATGATGTTAGTCATATCATGCATATGTTGCCTTGCAGTGCCTACTTTTGACATCATATATGTCATCTGCTTAGTTTAGACATGTTCTGTAATGCCACCTGTTTAGTTTCTATGTCATATATGGGAATTATGCAGTCTCGTGTCTTTTAGCCAGCCATTATATATGTGAAATGTGCAATGCCATCCTGTTTAACCAGGAATCATATATTTAAATGATATCTTGCCCATCCTTTTCTTCATTACATTTCTATTTGTCGACAATGTTTGTACATTAAACTACTCTTCCTGTGAATCAGACATTTGGGTGGGAGATGAAAAAATCTGGAGTGAAAACAAGGCCTTTAGAGCTGATAGTGCTACCTGTTGAAGTAGATCTCTTATTGGGCCCCGATAGCTCCTCAGAGATGGATTCAGAGACAGATGACCAGTCCTATTCCCCCACCGAGGTGTATGCTCTAACTTGGCATGGTTATACTGCTCATATCATGCATATGGTGTCTTGCATCACATAGTTTAGACATCATATACACAATACTCAACACCATGTTCTCAGTGCAAACATCATATCGAATGCCCTCTGTTTAGCATATAAATCACATATGTGAATTAAATGATGCGGTCTTGATTACTTAGATAACATGTAGGTGAATTATGGCATGCGATCCTATTTAGTTCTTCATCATATCTTTGAATTATGTTATGCTGTGCTATCCAGTTTAGATAGACATCATATATGTGAAATTATGTCATGCTATTCGTTTTAGTTAAACAATATACATGTCAACTATTTCATGCCCTCTTTTTTCCACACTATCTATTGCATCTGTCTCTCATACAATGTCTGTACATTCAACTATGTTTCCTATTTATCAGCCATTTGAATTGGAGCGGGTGATGCCAGTATCTAGCGAACTAAAAACACGGTCTTCAAATAAAACAGTGCTACCTCTTGGTGGAGATAGCACCCCGGTTGTAAATGCACGAGAACCAGCTCTACCACACATAACCCAAACTCTCGCAGATTGTACCCCTACTGCGATGGACAGAGAACCACCTTCACCCAATCTAAAACCAACCCCAACAGATAGTAACCCAGTTCATGTTGACACAGCATCATCTCCACCACACAGCTCCCAAACAAGAGCAGTTAGTAAGGCAGCTATAGTGCCCAACGGGACAGTACTACCACGGCGAATCCCAACTCCACCAGTTAGTACGCCTATTCCCATGGAGGAAGCACAACCAGCTAGTCGTAGTTTAGCATCTATCGCATTTGATGTTGTTAAATCGTATGTGCGTATCTTCCCATCTTGGAAATATTATACTGAAGATGAAGGAAAATGTCAGTTGCACGTGTTTGTCCAAGAGTTATGTGTAAGTAATGTTATTCATGGCAATTACTTTGCTTTGTTCCATACATCCTACCTCCATGATGGTTATAATACAGCAATTTTTCCCATTTTTCTCTATAGAGGAGGACCGATTTGGAAACTCAGGATGAGGTAACTTGTGCTAATACCTCTACTATCTTCAAGAATGCTTGGTGGCAGTATCAGAATTACCTAAATAAAACGTACTTCACCGGCAAAGAAACTCATCAAATTCCCTTACGTTCTCCTGAGACACATTTACTGGACGATGATTGGGAACGCCTTCTTCTGTACTGGTCCCGAACCAAGAATGTGGTAAGGTCTATGAGCTCATTTTCTATTTTTAAGTACTATATTCTTGCGTCTTATTGTACTCTGTTCATGAAGAACAAGTGCCTAAACCTGAAGAACAACTGTTCTAATTTAAGATTCCATTGCTATCATAGTTCAAAAAAGCGCTAGGCATTAATTTTGCCACCGCCTTGCCCTTTACTGACCAAAGCGCATGCTTATGCGCAGTTATGCACAGATTAAGCGTAGTTATGTGCAATGCGTGTTGCCAACGCCTAGAGCCTAGGCGCGCTTAAGTGCTCGCTTAGGCGCGCCTTTTTTAACTATGATTGCTATTGTGCATACTGCTTTGCTCTTGTATCACTGTATTTACTCATACAAACTTATTTTTAAATTAAAGGATCCAATCGATACTCCAATGGCACAGCAGGTATGTTCACGCATGTTTCTTTAACAGGTTTGTTCTTATCAATAGCCCTGTTGATTTCAATTTCAATTGTGTATACAGTTGACTTCTCATATCATGCACACTACTAGCATCACAACAGAGCCAAGTGTTGTTGTACATGTAGACCCGTGGTACCCATCTGAAATCTTGTTGTGCCGTAGTTTCCCATGCTTTGTATTGTTTCACTACTTCTTTGTCTTGAACTGATATGATTTGAACCGTGTCTCTATTTTGATTTGGCAAGACAATGCAGTGACCATAGGACATAGATATATGGTTGTTTGATGCTTTTATTATGTACTAGTACTTGGCAATAGAATACTTGGTAGTTTAATCTTGTCCACCTTACTAATGAACTGGTTCACCGAAATGAGTTTCATATACTAGTACATGCTAAACCTGTTATGTGTCTGCTTGTTTATTCTTTTAGAATGCTAACAAAATATTGGGGAAGAGTGCCTTATTAAGCAATGGTAAATGAGGTAATGTAGATAAGGTTCAGGATAGTGAGACATCCTTGTTGGTCTCCAACAAAGCTGATAAAACAGCTAAGGAAGACTATCTTGAAGACAGTGAGACAACCCCAAAGTCCTGTCTTGGTTTAGTGTTCAAGTTACGGGCCACTATCGCTTGCACAAGCTATTCAAACTTACTGTCTAAATCAGTTCGGTTTCTTGAGTCTCAACTACAAGCTGAAAGACATCGATCAGTTGTGCTGCGACAAGAAGCGTAAGGACTGCGGAAGTCCCTGGAGCATCCAGATGCATACTTTCTGGTGCAACAGCAAGCGTTGGAGGATTTTAGCGCCAAACAGGACAAAGCTAATAAGCTTGCTAAGCTTATTGCCACCATGGTGGATACCCAGGATAACGTTTCTTGAGCTCTTCTGAAGTAGTTTCAGTTGTGCTCTTGTTTTGCTATCGCGTTTATTTGCACTGGTGGCCAAGTTTGACGGCCAGTGTATGTAATATGCTGCTTTGTTCCCTATATTTGCACTGGTGGCGAACTTTGATGCCCAGTGGATGTAATATGTGTAATAGCGGTAATAGGCTAGCATTAATTGCTTGTTTATTTATTTCCTTATTGTCTTGTTTAGTTGTTTGCTTGTATTCACTACAGTTATTTTTCTGTGTTTTTCTAGTGGCCACAATAACCTATTTTTGGTAACTAGGCCACAATAATCATGGCAACACACAGACTGTTGTAACCATGGGCCTCCCGCGGGCTGTATGATCCATGGGCCTTCTACGGGCCGTAGGATCCATTGGCCTTCTATACGGGCCGTATGATCCATGGGCCTTCTACGGGCCGTAGGATCCATGGGCCTTCTATGGGCCATATGATCCATGGGCCTTCTACGGGCCGTACGATCCATGGGCCTTTTACGCGCCGTACGATCCATGGGCCTTCTACGAGACATATAATCATTTCGCCTATCATGGGTCGTACTATTCATGGACCATAACGGGCCGTTAATAGGCCGTATTTGATAACTCTATGAAAATAGCCCAATGGGTTTCTTTTGACATGAAAATGGCCCAACGTATTAACGGGCCACAAACGGGCCGACTGTAACCACGGGCTGAATTTGGCCCACAAGAAGAAAATGACAGTAAAAGGTCATAAGTAACCGAATGCTGGAAATGAGCCCAAGAATAAATGGGCCTTGAGAAGGCCGAAAGGTAACATGGGCTGGAAATGGCCCAATGGATTAATGGGCCTTTAATGGGTATAAAGTGATACACTGTTCATTACGGGCCAGTTTCACCACGGGTCATTAATGGGCCAAGAGTTACAGAGGGCTTTATATGGGTCGAAAGACGTCATGGGCTGTACATGGGCCGGAAGTTAAAATGGGCTGGAATCATATTGGACGGCCCAGATGACGCTACTGGGCCTAATTCGGATAGGCCGTAACGGGCCCTGGGTTAGGGGGTTATAATGGGCTATATGCGAACAGGCCGTTAACAGGCTTTCCGTGGGCCGGCCGCCACCTTTTGACCAAGTCAAACAGGCTGGCCTTTTCACGGGAATGGGCCTTTGTTGGGCCGCGCCATGTGTCGATGTATCATAGGCGCCTTGGGTCCAATGACATCTGTCCCAACGGTGAGTCGACATGTGTTTCCTCCAGCCAATGATGATTTTACACGTGAAAAATCCCCATTGGTCGGGGCTGTTAATGGGTTATCAGATCCAAAACCGGACCCAATAGCTTAACGGTGTTCCATTACGGTGGATGCCACATGTCGGTCACCCTTGACGAAAGCTCTTCTGTGACGCGTGATTTATCGTCATGGAAGTGGACACTTCCGTGATGATAATTTTGGTAATGTCATGGAACACTTCTACGACAGCACAGGTATGACTATCTTGATTCTGTCATAAAATCATCATGGATGCACATGCATGACAAAAAACGCGACCTACTATGACAAACACGTATCATCACGAAAGTGTATTTTTTTGTAGTGTGATTTTTTTTGTTCTTACCACCCCACAAGATAAAATTTGTCCCATTATATTTGGTAGACCTTTCTTGAATACCGTCAATGCTAAAATAGATTGTAAGAAACAAACTGTCGGTGTTTAGCTTTGGTGATGAATCTCACGAGTTTAATTTTTCCAAGTTTAGTAGAAATCATCATGAAAAAAGAATTGCCTAGTAAGGATGAATTAATTGGTTTTGCTTCTATTGCTGTGCCACCTACTGATCCTTTAGATCAATACTTGCTAGACCATGAGAATGATTTACATATGCATGAAAGAAATGAAATAGATAAGATCTTTTTTGAACAACGTCCTCTGCTTAACACAATTTGCCTATTGAAACTCTTGGAGGTCCTCCTCCACCTAAGGGTGACCCTGTGTTTGAATTAAAACAATTGGCAGACACTTTGAAATATGCTTATCTTGATGAAAAGAAGATATATCCTGTTATTATCAGTGCTAACCTTTCAGAACATGAAGAAGAAAGATTATTGAAAGTTCTAAGGAAGCACAGAGCTGCTATTGCATATACTCTTGACGATCTTAAGGGCATTAGTCCCACTCTATGTTAGCACAAGATTAATATGTCAGCACAAGATTAGTCCCACTTCATCACAATTTTCAAATTCACGAATTTCAACTCACTAGCAATTGGTTCATCATAATTGAATCTTTTAAAAAGATTAGCAAGTGGATGAGGATCCATAAACTTTTAGCAAGCAAAGATGCAAGCAAAAAGAAGGCACATGGTAACACAAGCAAACAAAAGATCAAACGGGAGAAGGGCGAATAAAAAGGTAAATCTTTTTGAAAATCATTTTAGAAGTGGGGAAGAGGAAAATGAGAGCCGAATGGCGAATAATGTAATGCAAGAGATGAGAGTTTATGATGGGTACTTGGTATGTCTTGACTTGGAGTAGATCTTCCCGGCAACGGCGCCAGAAATTCTTCCTACTACTTCTTGAGTTTGCGTTGTTTTTTCCTTGAAGAGGAAAGGATGATCCAGCAAAGTAGAGATAAGTATTTCCCTCAGCTTGAGAACCAAGGTTTCAATCTATTAGGAGACAACACACAAATCATCGAATACCTGCACAAACAATCAAACAACATGCACCCAACGCGATAAAGGGTCGTCAATCCCTTCACGGTTACTTGCAAAAGTTAGATCTGATAGAGATAGATAAACGATAAAGTAAATGTTTTTGGTATTTTTGGTTTATAGATCAGAAAGTAAAATATTGCAAAATAGTAAATCGGAAACTTATATGATGGAAAATAGACCCGGGGGCCATAGGTTTCACTAGAGGCTTCTCTCAAGATAGCAAATAATACAGTGGGTGAACAAATTACTGCCGAGCAATTGATAGAAAATCGCAAAGTTATGACGATATCTAAGGCAATGATCATCAATATAGGCATCACGTCCGTGTCAAATAGACCAAAACGATTCTGCAAGTACTACTATTACTCCACACATCGACCACTATCCAGCATGCATCTAGAGTATTAAGTTCACAAAGAACAGAGTAATGCATTAAGTAAGATGACTTGATATAGAGGAATTAACTCAAGCAATATGATGAAAACCCCATCTTTTTATCCTCGATGTCAACAATACAATGCGTGCATTGCTGCCCCTACTGTCACTGGGAAAGGACACCCCAACATTGAACCCAAGATAAGCACTTCTCCCATTGCAAGAAAAACCAATCTAGTTGGCCAAACCAAACCAATAGTTCGAAGAGAATTACAGAGATATCAAATCATGCATAAAAGAATTCAGAGGAGATTCAAATAATATTCATAGATAAGCTGATCATAAATTCACAATTCATCGGATCTCAACAAACACACCACAAAAACTTATTACATCGAATAGATCTCCAAGAACATCGAGGAGAACATGGTATTGAGAATCAAAGAGGGAGAGGAAGCCATGTATCTACTAGCTATGGACCCGTAGGTATGTGGTAAACTATTCACGCTTCATCGGAAAGGCAATGGTGTCGATGTAGAAGTCCTCCGTGATCGAATCCCCCTCCGGCAGGGTGCCGGAAAAGGTCCCTAGATGGGATCTCACGGGTACATAAGGTCGCGGCGGTGGAAAAGTGTTTTCGTGGATGCCTCTGATGGTTTGGGGATATATGAGAATTTATAGGAGAAAGAATTAGGTCAGGAGGTGCACGAGGTCCCCACAAGGGTGGGGGCGCGCCCTCCGTCCTTGTGGCCGCCTCGTGGCTCCTCCGACTTCATCTCCATGTCTCCTGGTTGTCTTCTGGTTTAAGAAAAATCATCGTGAAGGTTTTATACCGTTTGATATTCATTTTCTGCGAAACTCTAAAACAGGGAAGCATTGTGCTCTAGGTTAATAGGTTAGTCCAAACATAATATAAAATAACATATTAATGCATATATAACATCCAAAACAGATAGTAATATAATAGCATGAAACAATAAAAAAATATAGATACGTTGGAGACGTATCAGCCAAGCTCAGGCGCCATTAGGACCGGGTCGTCCAGCGCCTTAAGGGCCTCGTCATCGTCTCCTCCTCCTTGTGTGACGGCGACGGCTCCTCGTCCGACGAAACGGATTATCCTCCACCAGCCGCCGACGGCTACAGCTACGCCAACAACCAGAAGGGGAAAGGGCGTCCCGGAAGTGGTGAAATTCAATTTCATTTCAAGTTTCTGATATAATATAAAGTTGTCCGTTGTTTATGTGAACTTTGGTGGACCTATGAACAGTCGCTCGTGATCTTTTGGTGAATTATTGTGATGTCCTATGTCTGATTCTATGTCCGGTTAGTTGATCTACGTAGTTTGATCGACGTTGCATGATTTTAGTATGAATATAGGGTTCGGATATAAGATATATGGACGTGGACGACGCGATTCAAGGGTGCCCAATCAATACCGCGGACGCGTTGAGAGCCAGATGCTCACGTGAGTAGCCACGTAAATTGCACAATGTTTTTCTACTGCAATCAGATCACTGTGTTTGCTGGACGGATCCAATTTAAGCTGCACATGGATGAATTAAGAGGTCGCGACGCGCCGACTCTAATCAAACGCGTACGTACTGTACGCGGTGCGGGCTCTGTTGGTACGCCTGGATGGATGGATCCCTGGATCGATCACACGGCCACGTGCGGTCAGAGGGTCCGGCCGGTCAAAGCACGGATGGGCGGCTACCCCGCCGTACAGCTGTCAGACACGTGGTGGTGGTGGGCGGGTGCATGCGCGGGACAGCGGCGCTCTCTCCATCATCGATCACCACCACGACACGGGCGCCACAGTCGAGTTTGCCCCATCCCGTGCTGATGGATGCGTCGCCTCGTCGCCGTCGGTTCGGCCGCCCGCCGCGGCGCCGGGAATCCGGAACGGAACGTGCATGCATGCATGCGCGGGCGGCGTCAAATCAAGCGTGATCCCGTCCTGTTCTCCCGGCTCCCGCACGCATGCGTCCACCTCCGCTCATCCCCCTTGCCTCCTCCCATTCCTCCTGCCATCGATGCAAGCTAGCTGTAGTTGTAGAGTCTAGAGCATATCCCAGCCAGCCGGCCTCCACTTGGTCTCTCTCTCTGGTCTGGTCATCCGTAGCTTGCACTGCATGCATGCATGGCGTCTAGTCTCCACTCCCCACCTCTCTCTTCCCATGCCCCCATGTTCCATTCTACCGCTGCACGCATAGCCCCTGCCACGACGCGATTCACGCCACGCACTCACTGCATCGTCCATGCATGGCTATGGCTTGGCCTGCAGTGGCATCGATCAATCCTCTGTACCCGGGCGCACGCGCGCCCTCTCCTTTCCACCCCCCTTTGATGCGCGCCTACTGTATCGTAACGTACAGAGCGCGCAGGCACAGCGATCAAACGGAACAGCGCCTCTCCCCCCCTGTCGCTCACGGCACCTGCGTGGCTGCGTCTCAGCGTCTGCGTGCCAACGGAGTCGGCCAGGGCAAGGGCAGCTCGCGTCGCGTCGCGCGCACGGCCGAGTTAATCAATGCGAGCTGCAGGTCAAAGTACGCACGGGCACAGCGACGTTTCTGCCTGCGCCACCTGTGCTTTGAAAAAAAAAATGAAACTCCATGGGCACTAGCACCCACGGATTTATTGATATAGAAGAAGCATCCCTCATGAGAATTCCAAAAATTCGTCCCCGACGTGGATCGAACTCTGGTCGTTAGGTTTACAATCATGCGCCCCCAACCATAGTCGAACTCTGCTTTGGTTTCTACCAATTCATAGTTAATCTGGGTGGGTGAGAATGTGAGATCACTTGACTGAAAACATTATCGTCCTATATCTAGTACTTGCATAGCGCTAACTGTAGTTGATTGGTGTAGCCCCGGCTCCAGGAGCACATTTACGCATGCGTGCATGGGCATGACCTCATGCCCTTGCTTTCTACAAATTGCACCCTGTTAGTGCTTAATCTAATTAGCTACTCAGATAGTATAAACTATATTATGCATGTCAGACCATAGTCGCACTGTTCTAGCTAATTCAATATGGTTTGAATACTAGTAACTCCGGACTCGCTAGCTCATCAGCCAATACTGTACAGAACAAACGATAGCTAGATACTCCTAGCTAGCTAGACCGACGGGCGAGGGATTGGTCATTGGACCAGATAGGTTTCGAAGAAATTAAGGGGGGCGGACAAAGGCGCGCGTAGGGACGACGATGTCGATCTCCACTGGGCTTTACGATAGCAGTATTATTGTAAGGTGAGTATTAAAGCAACTCGAGCTAGCTGACGCCTGACGGTGTTGGTTTACCCAACTTAACCCCCATTGTTTATGTGTTCAAGCTTATGATTAACTTATCTTGCGTAGTATTGTATTGTATTGCATTGCATTGTATCGGAGATTGGGCTAGATGCCCTGCGGTGGGGCCAACTTGGCTACACTTGTACGGCGACAAAAACTGCTTTACATGGCCAGATGACCTAATTCTTCTCACAGTGGTGACACATGCTTTTGTTTTAGTAACTTGTTTATTTACAGTGAGCTAGTTTCGTTGGTTGGTAGGCGAGTAGGTACGCGGATATCTAAACGGTGAATCATATTGCACGCAGCTGTCCGACGAGGCTTTTGCATACTACTCACTCTGTTCGATCCTAACCATAAGCCCTTTTTAGAGATTCAGATACGGACTACATAGGAAATAAAATAAATAAATCTACACTCTAAAATATGACTATATACATGAATATGTTGTTTGTATTGAAATGGTCTTATATTTAGAAAAGAAGGTGCATGCGTTTATGTGTGAAATTGTGGCATACACGAAGTTCCAAGGGTTAGATTAAGTTGTACTACAGCTTAAAATTTTCCATCAGTTTTGCACAGTAGACCACTAGCTCGATGGAGCTAATTATGGGGCAGAGGCAAACACTTTGGCTGTGCAACAAACATAATGCCAGCTGGTGGCGAATATATTAACAACTGCTCTACCATGGTCAACATGCAAATTGAGAAATTACATACTCCTGTTCATCGTCCGATCGTCGATAGGAGCCGAGCCACGTACCATTTCATGGTCGGATATGCCTAAATATGCAGTAGTATATGCTGTCAACTGTCATACGTGCCAGCTTCAAAAAAAGTTGTCATACGTGCCGGACAGCTAGCATAAGAAGCATGCATGCATGTGGCAACATTATGGTACTCCACACATGCAGTCGTGCAGCTGATCAATCAGAAATATATAGACAGATTCATGTCCTTTTGCCTCGATCCAACCCTTTGATTGTATTGCTTATAATTATCCTTTTTTGATCGAACAATGATTGATTAACTGGCTGATTGCCTTTTCTTTTGCCTTGTCAATGGTCACACACATATATAACTGCTTGAACATGCAAGGTAATATACAAACTTACAAACTAGGTCAACTAGTATTCAATTTCAACATGCAAAGGCTCCAACAGCTAGCTAATTTGTTAAACTCAACTAGCTAACTATTTTAGGCATTCTATGTATAGTATTACTTTTGTGTTGCAGAAGTATATATCTAGCTTGCTGGATACTCATAAGCCATGCTTCAAATAGTTCAAATCTGCATCCCAACTTGAACATGTATATTTTATCTCCTGGCCTGCTTGGATACTGATCTTAATTATCAGGTCTTGCTTTATAACCAAAATCCAAGCTGATGGAGAGCACTGTTCTTTACAGCCTGTTGTTGGGTGCACTGTTGATGATCTTAAAGCACATTAGCCAGTGTGCTAGCTGCTGCATGCTGTGTGGCCCTACCTGTTTTAAGCGATTAAAACATCAGGAAAGCCTGTCACGACGCTGTGCTTAGACAGAGGAGGGCAATAATTAGTGCCACCCTTTAACTAAAAAGGTGAAACACTTAGCTTTCGTTCGTGTTTTTCCTAACACCTGATTCCCGCCGTACGTGCGCGCATGCATGAAATATGGATGAATTGCAGATCGAACTACGAAAAGGTTACCAGCAGAAATTGCAGACCGAAGCACACTGACATCATGGGTTTGGTCATTTCGGGAAAACGAGCAGCATCTATTCTGGGAATTACCCCCTGGTAAAAGGACAAGGCACCAGAGCAACTAACTTATTTAACATCACCACCGGCTTTAAGTAATCTCAGCTTATGCCTATGTGAAATGCACTGAGAGGAGCTGATTAGATCGCTGGACGGGACAGGCCACGACGTGATTAAAATAACTCAGCTTAGCTAATCATGCTAGCTAACTAGCGGGCATCCAATGACCTGCCGGCCGGTTGATTAAGAAACTGGCGATGGCGGGCTAAAGCCCGATTAAAGTAGCCTGGCACGCAAGTGGGCAAGGGATTAGATTAATTAGATTAGATTAGATCGGACGATCAGAGCTGTGGGATTAAGATAATCCCGCGCGGCGCTCTGTCCCGTCGATCGCCGGGCATGTGCCGTCGCCCGCGCTTGTCGCCTTGCGCCGTCGCCGTGGACGGCCCCTCGCGCGCTCCCCTGTCCAGTTGTTAGATTAGCGGGCTAATGATAACGCTAATCTTTTTCCCTTTGTTAATGCGCCTCTCTGACTTTAGCGCACCGATTGTTAACGACCCTTCCTTGAGCAGCCTAGCTAAGTTCGATCGATGGACAGTCTGTGTGCTGTGCGCATTATACTTTGCTTGATTGATTGGACTCCAATCCATCGAGATGAAGTGATGCGCCAAGTTGGCTGGCCGGTCTTAACCTGTGTAAGACAATAGAGTTGGAGGAACCGGCTCAACCCTCTAGGGGTGGCCTATCTCACATATATATATAACAAACGGGTACAAGTTACATCATACGTATATGTACGTATACAACTACAGAGACTATACAGTCTAACACCCTCCCTCAATCTTAGCCACTTCCTAAAGAATTTAGAAGGGTAAGATTGCGCCTACAAGTCTTAAACTGTGGAAGAGGTAATGGCTTGGTGAAGATGTCCGCAAGTTGATCCTTGGAAGAGATAAACTTGATCTGTAGTTGCTTCTGAGATACCCGTTCCCGTACAAAATGATA
This sequence comes from Triticum aestivum, assembly GCF_018294505.1. Classification (NCBI taxonomy): domain Eukaryota; kingdom Viridiplantae; phylum Streptophyta; class Magnoliopsida; order Poales; family Poaceae; genus Triticum; species Triticum aestivum. The sequence continues at coordinate 557,228,518 of NC_057810.1, read as the reverse complement.
GTCCACTTCAATGTGTTTCGTTCGGGCATGGAATACCGGATTAGCAGATAGGTATGTAGCACCGATGTTATCACACCAAAGAATAGGGGACTGTGATTGAGATATTCCCAACTCCTGAAGCAAAGACTGTATCCAGATAATTTCTGCAGTTGCATTAGCCACAGCCTTATACTCAGCTTCAGTACTGCTACGTGAAACAGTAGCCTGTTTCCGAGCACTCCAGGCGATCAAAGTAGAACCAAAGAACACAGCATAGCCCCCCGTGGATCGCCTGTCATCTGGACTGCCAGCCCAATCCGCATCAGAATACGCCGAGATGACCCCAGAGGGATTCGGTCGAATGTGCAAACCATAGGACAACGTGAAACGAATGTAGCGCAAGATGCGCTTCACTGCAGACCAATGAGTATCACGAGGTGCCTGAAGATACTGACATACTCTGTTAACTGCAAAAGAGATGTCAGGACGTGTGATAGTCAGGTACTGCAAACCACCAACAATACTCCTGTACTGTGTCGCATCAGCAGAAGACAGGAGATCACCAGCAACAGCAGTAATCCTGTCAGTAGCAGACATAGGTGTAGTAGTCGGTTTGCACTTAAGCATCCCAGCTCGCTGTAACAAATCCAAGGAGTACTTCTTTTGCGTCATAATCAGACCACTGGACACAGAAGCAACCTCAACTCCAAGAAAGTAGTGAAGCCGCCCAAGATCTTTGACCGCAAAATCAGCACCAAGAGACCGAACAAGAGCATCAGCAGCCGACTGAGAGGAACTGACAAGGATAATATCATCCACATAAACAAGCAGATACATGGTAACTGCAGGCCTCTGAAGAAGAAACAACGAGGAGTCAGCAGCTGAGGATGCAAAACCATGAGCACGAAGGGCCGTCGCAAGACGAGCATGCCAAGCACGAGGAGCTTGCTTCAGACCATAGAGTGCTTTAGTAAGCCGACATAGATAATCAGGACGATCGGGATCAGAGAACCCTGGAGGCTGCCGCATATATACCTCCTCTTCGAGAACACCATGGAGAAAAGCATTCTGCACATCCAGCTGACGAAGAGACCAACCCCGAGTAACTGCAAGAGAGAGAAGAAGCCTGATAGTAGTAGGTTTAACCACTGGACTGAAGGTGTCTTCATAATCAAGACCATAACGCTGCCGAAAACCTCGAGCAACCAGCCGCGCCTTGTAGCGCTCAATAGAACCATCTGAATGCTTCTTCACTTTGAAAACCCATTTGGAGTCAATGACATTAACACGGGGTGGTGGCGGAACAAGAGTCCATGTCTTGTTACGAAGGAGAGCATGATACTCCTGCTCCATAGCCTCTCGCCAATGAGGTAGACTCAAAGCAGCCTGATACGTGCGCGGTTCAGAGGAAGGATCCGCACGAGCAGCAGCCATACAGGCAGCCAACCAAGCAACAGTCCCATCATGTCGCTGTTTAGGCTGAAAGATGCCACTGCGACTCCGTGTATGTGGTCGCTGAGGGAGCACAGTAGGTACAGGAGCCGGAGAGGACTCTGGTGATGATGGCGACGATGGCGAGGACAGCTCGGCTGACGACGGAGAGACCTCGGAGAGCGCCGGTGAGGGCACACCGGAGACCGGTGAGCTTGGCCCAGGCGTAACCGGCGAGGAAGGCCGAGGAAGCGACGAGGCCGGCGTGACCGAGCAAGGTGGCGAGGCCGGCTCAGAAGCCAGAGGCACCGAGGGCGGCGAGCAACGCAGCGAGGCCAGGGGCGCCGAGGCCGACGGGGCCACCGGGCTGCATGGCACCGAGGCCGGCTCAGGAGCCGGGTGTGTCGAGGCCGACGGGGCCACCGGGCTGCATGGCGAGGAAACCAGCCTAGGCGAGACCGGCCCAGACTCCTCTGGTGCGGTAGTCGCGACAGGCCGAAGCGGCGAGGCCGGCCCAGAGTCCATGGGCGTAGAAGCATGCGTCGCGGGAAGATCGACCGGACGTGCATGGGCACGGGGGCCGAGGCCATGCAACTCACCATGATCGTCGTGAGCCACTGGCGCCTCCAGAATTTCCAAGCGCGCCCCACGTCCAGTGCCTGCACCATGGTTAGGCAACAATATAGGAGAGTATGCAATATCATCAAATTGGTCAGCAGCAACAGAGGATGAATGCAAGGAGGGTGGTTCAACAGTGGACACAGGAAGCTTGGCAAATGGAAAAACATGCTCATCAAACACGACATCCCGGGATATGTAGACACGATTGGTGGGAACATGAAGACATTTGTACCCTTTATGAAGAGAGCTATAGCCCAGAAAAACACACTTTTTGGAGCGAAACTCAAGCTTGCGCTTGTTGTACGGGCGGAGATGTGGCCAGCAAGCGCACCCAAAGACCTTAAAAAAGGTATAATCAGGTTGTTCATTAAGGAGAACCTCAACGGGAGTCTTCATATTCAAGACACGAGTGGGAGTACGGTTTATGAGAAAACATGCAGTGGTGAGAGCATCACTCCAGAATCGAAACGGAACTGATGCATGGGCCAAAAGAGTAAGACCAGTTTCAACAATGTGACGATGCTTACGTTCGACAGAACCATTCTGTTGATGTGTATGTGGACATGCTAAACGATGAGCTATCCCAAGCGACTGAAAGAAGGAGTCGAGGTTGCGATATTCGCCCCCCCCCCAATCGGACTGAACATGAACAATTTTGTGCTTGAGAAGACGTTCAACATGTTTTTGAAACTGAACAACAATATTAAACACATCAGATTTGCGTTTAATAAGATAAAGCCAGGTAAAACGACTATAAGCATCAACGAAACTGATATAATAATTATGACCGCTGACAGAAGTCTGAGCAGGACCCCATACATCTGAAAACACAAGTTCTAAAGGATGTTTCACCTCACGACTAGACTCCGAAAAAAGGAAGTTGATGACTCTTCCCCTGCTGACAAGCATCACACACTGCTACATCTTTATTACTTGACACACTAGGAAGCTCATGACGACGCAAAACATGACGAACGATAGGTGTGGCCGGGTGACCAAGACGAGCATGCCATTGTGACGGAGATACCCGAACTCCACTGAACACGCGAGCGACTGCAGGATGCTCCAGACGATAGAGTCCCTGGCACAACCGCCCGCTAAGAAGAATGTCCCTCGTGCCCCGATCCTTAATAAAAAGATCAAAAGGATGAAATTCACAAAGCACATTATTATCACGTGTAAGTTTAGGAACAGAAAGAAGATTACGTGTCACAGAGGGAACTCTAAGCACATTGCGAAGTTGAAGACTCCTATTTGCATGCCTAGTGAGAAGAGATGCTTGACCAATATGAGATATATGCATACCCGCTCCATTGGCAGTGTGGATTTTGTCGGAGCCGTGGTAGGGTTCGCGAGTATGGAGCTTGCCCATCTCACTCGTCAGATGCTCCGTGGCCCCAGAGTCCATGTACCAGTGAGGATCAACAGAGTAGGACTGAGTATGCCCCTGCTGCTTAGTGGACACTGGGCGATCCGCCATGGCCACCTGACGCGCAAAATTGCGCGTGTCCTTGCCATCATTGCCAAGACCCAGAAAGCTCTTCTGAAAGCGCTTGTGGCACTTAGAGGACCAGTGCCCCTCAACGCCACACAGCTGACATACGCGCTTGCCACCAACCCCCGGTAATGTCGCGGTAGGAGGGGGGGGGCGATGCAGGCGGCGATGGCAGCCCCGAAGAGGCCCTGGATGATGAAGAAGGGCGGCCACCCTTGGTGGCGGCGTTGGCCGAGAGGGAGCCCCCACTGGCCCTGGAGCGGCGCGACTCGACCCGCTGTTCCGTGAGAAGGAGGCGGGAAAAGACCTCATGCGCCATCATGGGGTTCGAGTTGCCCCGCTCGTTCATGATCTCGACCAAGGCGTCGTACTCCTCATCGAGACCATTGACAATGAACGAGTTAAACTCGGAATCGGTGAGGGGCTGGCCGATGGAGGCCAACGTGTCGGCAAGGCCCTTGACCTTGTTGTAGAACTCGGTGGCCGTAGAATCCAGCTTTTGACACTCACCAAGCTGGCGACGAAGCGCAGAGACACGGGCCTGCGACTGCACTGCAAACGAGCGCTCGAGGATGGTCCATGCCTCATGAGAAGTCTTGGCGAAGACAACAAGTCCGGCAACCGCCGGAGTGAGCGACCCCTGGATGGAGGAGAGGTTCGCCTGGTCCTGCCCTGTCCAAACACGGTGCGCCGGATTGTAGACCGGGCCGTGCACGCTATCCACCAGCGCAGGGGGACAGGGGAGAGAACCGTCGACGTAGCCCAGGAGATAATGAATCCCGAGAAGCGGAAGAACCTGCGCACACCAGAAGATGTAGTTGTCTGCGGACAGCTTGATGGTGATGAGGTTCCCAAAGTGAAACGGCGGTGGCGGCGAGGAGCCCGCGGAGTAGACTGCCGGAGGCGGATACGCCGTAGAGGTAGAGGCCGCGGTTGCAGCCACCGTCGCGACCGCAGGAACAGATGACGAAGAGGCCGAGCCCGCAGCAGCAAACCCCGCCATCATGGCCGATGGGGGCGCCACCAGGGTGAGGGCCGAGCCCCCACCAGTCGAGTCGATCGGCGGCTGGCCCCCAGACGGGGCGAGCGGCACGTCGCTGCGGGAAGCGGGCGAGGGAGACGGGGCGATCGGCGGCTGGCCCCCACTCGGGGCGAGCGGCGCGTCGCTGCGAGTCTCGGACGAGGGAGCGCCCGCGGTAAACGGCACGATCGGGAGCCCCGGAGACGAGGAGAAAAAGGACCCGAGGCTCCTCGTCTCGATCGGGGCGGTGGAGACCGTAGCGGCGTCGATGGGTCGGGACAGGAGGGCCGCGAGAGAGGCCAGCAAGAAGCTAGCCATGGTGGAGCCGGAGGCGGCGGAGCCCGACATAGCTGAGGCAGCGGCAGCGCGATCTCAGGGACGGCGGCGGCGGCGCACAGACAGACGGCGGCGGGGTTTAGGGTTTGGGCCGAAGCGTGTTGACCTAGCGTGATACCATGTAAGACAATAGAGTTGGGGGAACCGGCTCAACCCTCTAAAGGTGGCCTATCTCACATATATATAACAAACGGATACAAGTTACATCATACGTATATGTACGTATACAACTACAGAGACTATACAGCCTAACAACCTGTGATCGCCTAATCCGGGCTAGATACATGCAACTTGGAATCAATGGCGGCCGGCTCCATGTTTGCATGCATCTCTCCTTGTCATTTCATGGAATTATGTCCCCCCATTTTGAGAGATGTCCTGATCTGGAACTAGTACTGCTACATCGCGTCGCCATCGGCCGATCTTTTTTTAGAAAATCAATGAAGGCCATCGTTGATTATTGGCCTGGTTCGGATTAATTAGAGGAGCCTTGCTTGAGCTAAACCGACATCGAAATCAATCAGATAGGAGTACTTACAAAATTGGTTGTTCAGGTGTATCTCTAACTTAAGATCCTCCTACATTTTTAATAGAATCCTGTCAACGAATCGCCAAGGATAGGATTAACGAGAGGCACGCAGTGGGCGCGGCGTTCAAGGCGAGGGCAGGAGCGAGGAGGACACTTGTCGAGCAGCGGGCCAGCAAACGCCCTTTCCTTCCCTGTTGGTGTGGGGAGCCGATGAACAGCGGTTGCACTAGAGGCGGCACGTGGGATGGGGGAGCTCTTCACTGGTCAGTGGGGACGCGGAGAGGGCCACGCGCACACGTGGGGGGGCGGCCCCCGCGACGGGGACGCGGCCGGGTGGGTGCGCCGTGCGGTGCGGACGGGGCAGCGCAGGGAGGGAGAACCGGAGATGTCACGTCGAATCTCTTTGACGACGCCCGCGCGTGATGGGCCGGCCGGCGGGCCACGCGGAGCAAATGGCGGGCCGCGCGCCCACGTGATGGTGCCGGAGGGCTTTCCATGCAGGCACCCGTCGATCGTTGCTCCCCCTCGCGCGCGCGGTGCCGTCACGTCCGCGAGCGAACATGGCGACGGCGACGGCGACGAGGGAGGGGTCGGTGCCCGCCGCCGTCGTAGTCGATGCATCACCGGGAACGTCTCGCGAGTTGGCCCGGGAATCATGGGCTCCGGTGTGTGCGGCGGTAGTGGAAATCTCACGGCCCACTAGCATCCCTTATACCCTTCTCTCTCTTTTTTCCGAGGGAAAAGAACCGGATGAAAGAAATAGTACCCCCGTGCTCGTACGGAGATTTGGCAGAGCGTGCTTCGGTCCCACATATATTCGCGCGAAAGCGAGGTGCGTTTTATATTTGAAAAGGGCCAAGAGAAAGGTAAATTCGAGTTGTTCCTGGCTAGTGCTGCCTGCCTGCTGCGTAAGAACCGGCATGGCATGGGCGGCAGGTATATTCGTTTGACAAACACAGAAAGCGGGCAGCAACTAGATTGACAAGAGATTTTTCTAACGGAAATCTGCGAACTCAAGGAACCAAAGCATATTTAACCTTTTTGCAATCCGTGTGCTGATTGATTGGAGTCGGTGCAAGTTTTGACTCATCTGGATCGGAAACCGACCGTGACAGCAAGCACACGCATTGCCAAAACAGAAAAAAAAAAAGGGAAGGCAGTTATGACATTTGAACTATTAGCATGGAGAGAGGCAAACTGAACATAAACACTGGTCTCTTCAAAAAAAGACTGTTGCTCAATGTCAACCATCTCGTTTTTTTTAGGAAATGTGAACCATATACTGGGTACCTCATTTCTGGAGTGGGCCTTTGCAAGTTATCAAGATATTTCCTACCATTGCTTTAAAAGAGTTTGTTGATGATGGCTGCAAGCAGGGACGGAGACAAAACCCTGGCACGCCGAGCTCCTATCCCTTGCTTGCAACAAGATGTTTATGGGACACTCGCTTGCAGCGCCACCTCAAATGGGTTGGGCCCAAACTTTTCGTGTGCAGCACCATATACACACGGTACATCATAACGTATCCGTGTTTAGTCTTTCTCTTTTTATATTTTAACAAAGTTTAAATACCAATATTCCAAAAAATACATAAATTTTAAAAATGTTGATTGCTATGAAAAAACGGTTCATTACATTTTAAAAATATTTACGCATTTGGAAAAGATGTTCATGACATTTCCATAAAATGTTTACATAATTTCAAAAAATGTGTGCATAAATAAAAAAAGTGTTTCATGCCATTCAAGAAAATATTCATGCATTTCAAAAGATATGTTCATCACAGTTAAACAAAATAATTATTAAATGTAAAAAATGTTGGGGTAGGTAAAAGACCTTTCATACAATTTAAGTTTTGTTTCTTGATTTGAAACTAATATCACCTTTCCAAGTATATGTCATTGACATTTTAACAAAAATCTTTACATAATGTAAATATACCACGTAGTTAAAAAAATGTTTGCTACCATTAAAAAAATGCTCAATTCGTACTAGAAAATGTTACCATTATTTTAAAAAGTTCAAATATGTATTTCAAAAAGCGTTAATCATATATTTGAGAAATTTTTAACGTGTATAAAAAATTGTTACATGTGTACGAATAATGTACAACATGTATTCAAAAAAGTCAACATGTATTTGCAAAATAAAAAAAATAAAAACACGATGAAAGCCGAAGAAAACCAATAAAATCATCAAAACCTATCAGAAAAAGACAACAAATAAAGAAAAATCACAAATTTTAATGCTAAAATTAAACCGATGCATACAAACTTCCCAAAACTGCTCTACTGGGCCGGAATACTAGGGCGGGTCGTAGCTGAGTGCCAAACGAGGTGAGGCTATCATATGTCTTGGTATGGGTGAGAAATAGCTCCCATGCTCGACTCCCTTGCGCAGGGGCTGGGGCTATGTCCTGCATGTTGTGAGGAAGAAGCATGCCTCTCCTATAGGGTGCCTCTGGTGTATCGGACTAGTAGGGCATGTACGTCATGCTGATGTCACTTGATTTTTATTTTTATTTCAAATGCATGTATTACCAAAAACTTAAATAATTAGGAAATTTTAAAGCACAAATCTGAAAAAAAAACATAGTCTAAAAAATTGTCAGCCCGGTTTAAAATAAGTTGATAACCTTAAAAAAATGTTCGTAACAATGTTAAAAGTTCCCGCATTCCAAAAAATTAAATGCGAAAGATTTGAAAAATGAGTATTCAAATTAAATAAAAAATATTTGTGTAGTGTAAAGAAAATCATATTATTAAAAAATATACGTGGCATTTTATCGAACTATTCATGTGTTTCCAAAAATGTTCTTGAGATTTAAAAAATATGTTATATACAAGTTTTTTCGTAGCTTAATTTTTTTCTTGAAAAAGCAATGTTTTATTTTACTAAAATAAAAGTAAGTTAAAATAGTTCCATGAAAATTTTAAAAATGTTTATACAATGTGTACAAATATTTCTGCAGTTTTGGTAAAATGTTTATTCCCATTAAAAACTGTACAATGTGCTTTTGGAAAATGTTACCGTGTATTAAAAAACATGTATTTAATGAAAATCTACATCATCTATTTGAACAATGTTCAACGTATATCAAGAAAAATGTTTCACATGTGCTCTAAAAACATACATTTTGTACCGAGAAAAAACATACATTTTGTAACAAGAAAAAACATAGGCACATGTTAGAAATACCAGATAAAAACCGACATTGAAACAAAAAGAAAGAGAAAATAACCAAAAAAATGAAAATCAAGAAAGAAGCAAAAAAATAAGGGAGAAAGAAAGGAAAACTGAAAATATCAATGAAAAACAATGAAAAATGAAGAAAAATGAAAAACCATGAAAAAAATAAAAATTAAAGAGAAAACTAAAGAAAGTAGAAAAAACTCTACAAAAACCGAACGAAGCGAACCTAAGAGACCACAACGAGTGGAAGCGACTACTTTACTAAATGTGCCAGCCCGCTACTGATCGCGGTGCACAAGCACGAGGTCTTTACGTTGTCCGTACCGATTCATAATACAAATCACCAATGGGCGGGGCCTAGCTAACCGGCCGATTTATCTATTGTCGTTCGTTGCACACTCGTCCTAGATCGGTCCTGTTTCTTAGTTGTTTTTGTTCATTTTTCTTTTTCACCTTTTTTTTCTTTCTCCTTCTTTTTAGCTTCAGTTTTCTTTGATTTTTCAATGTTTTTTAGTTTTTCTTCTTTATGCTTTGGTTTTCTTTGTTTCTTTCTTCGTTTCTTTGCTTTTATTTTTGTTTTTTCATCATTTTCACCCGGTTTGTCTTCCAAGTACATATATTTTTTTCATACACATTCTAAATGTTTGATATACATTTAGTTTATTTGTTCTATACCTGTTTAACGGTTTCCCAATATATGTCCAATTTTTTTATGAAAACTTGTTTTGATTTTCGTTCAAATACGTGTAACACATTTTTTTTCAAAATACATGTTTAAACAGTTTTTATTGATAATAATATTGGTTGGAACTAGGCAACATTTTTATACATTGTAGAAACTTTTTTGAAAATTTCACTAACAAATTTCACAAAGTTGTGCATATTTTTGTAAATATAACTACACATTTTTTATATGTACAAATTTTTTTACTGTCTCATTGAACATTTAATTACATTGGTATCAACAATTTTAATTGTCACACACATTTGTTTTGAAACATGACATTTTATAATTATCGCAAATATTTTCTTGAAATGGTTAACATTTTCTACTTTTTATATTCACATTTATACATTTTAGGATACAACATAAACATTTTTCTATACATGTTTCAGAATTCTTAAATGCAAGATTCACATTCTTAAGCATTAATGTAATCATTTTGTAATACTTATTTGAAAATATAAACACATATAAAAAAGATTTTAAAAATGTTATAAAAATATATGGACAAACACGATGGCATCATCATGTCATCAGCACGGCACGACAGCTTGTTACTGGGCCGGCCTAGTTCCTTGGCGTCGCAGTGGCCAGTAAAATATAAGGAGAAAAGGTTTTTAAAAATATTATATTTATCCTTGCTCAGGCTTCCGATAGGGGCCGATCAAGGGTGTGGGAGGCCACAACCTCGTTTTTGTATTTTTACTTTTTAAACCTTTTCTCCTTATTTTACTTTGTTTATATTTTCCAATATTCTGGATAAATATATAAAAACCACTTTAAGCAAATCATTTGAAAAAAATTTGTATAGAGAAAATGTTTCTCATCTATACATGTATACCAAAAATACAATGTCTATGAAAAAAGTTGGTCATGTATTTAAAAAATGTTTATCAACCATTTTGGAAAAAAATATGTTGATCTTGTATTTGAAAAATATTAATCAAGATTTTAAAAAATATTATTTTTATAAAAAATGTTGACCATGTATTAAAAAAATTAATATTATATTTGAAAAATGTTAATCAAACATTTGAAAATGTTAAATGCATAAGCAAAAATGTTGACCTTGTATTAAAAAAATGTTGATCTGTTATTTGAAAAATGTTAACAATGTGTATGAAAAAATGTTGACCATATATCCAAAAAGATTAATACTATATTTAAAAATGGTAAACTTGTATTAGAAAAATGTATTAGCTATATACCAAAAATTTACAATATGTATGAAAAGAAGGTGAGATAGAAAGATACAAATTTTTAAAAAAGTTAAACATGTATTTAGCAGGAAAGAAAAAATACAATCCGGCTGGCCCATACTTGTGGACTCTTCAGGCTAGACGAGAGCTATACTCGCTATAAGCGAGATGTAGCTCTCTTAGGATTGTACAACTTACAATAAAAGCAGGCCCAGGGCCTGGCCCAATCCCGTCTCTGTCCCTTGGTGCAAGTAAAGATTTTGGGAGGATGTCACAGATCAACCTCCATGTCTGCTTTTTCCTAGACTTTACAACTTGATCTTTTGTCAACATTTTAATGCCGCCAAAGTTTTTAGGCACGATTTTGATTGCATTCTGTTCAGAAGATACTTTCACTCTGACACGTTGGATATGTGGAATAAGTTTTCAGATTTACTTGGTCAGGTGACTCGAAACAATGAACTAGACGAGGTTGTATGGCTTTTAACCAAGTGAAATGTTGTCCCGGTGAAGTCTCTCTATGCTTATTTGATTGCATAGGCAGGCTCAATTTCCTTGTAACGATATTTGGAGGATGAAAATGTATCTAAAAATCGAAGATTTCTCTTTGCTAGTTTTTAAGAATAGCACCCTTCTAAAGATAATCTTAAGAAAAGAGGATGGGACGATAAGGTAATTGTGGGTTATGTTGCATGGAAGAAAGCATTGATCCCTTTTCTTCTTCTATCCTCTGGCTAAATTTCTCTGTAGTGCACAGTGCAGTGGGTAGGAAATGCTAAAAGTCCTAATTCTATTTTTAATTTACTGTTCCTGAATTCTGCTAGTTTAGTTATACCGTTCCTTTTTATTTTGAGCTGTCAGTTTTACTGTTCCCTGCTGTAGTATGTACTAGTCTCTCGCTGTGTAAGAGTTGCTTTCTTGCGTTGGCATCAGGTTAGCTTTTGCAAGTTACTTTGCTGCTTATTAAAAGATTTTACACTAAGCTTGGCGGGTTAGCACCTTGTTGATGTAGGCTGTTTTTATTCGGAAAAAACAGAAAAAAGGATATTTTGACCGGTACACTCTTCATTTCAGTGCTAGATACATCTGTTTGAGCGGCAACTAAATCCGGAGGAAGTATGTCAGTTTAATGGAAATGGGGCCGTGAAGCTCCTTTCCTCCAGGAAAAAATAAACACACTGGACCTTCATACCACAGACAAAATTTAAAATCTAGCATACTGCATAGAGAGAACAGTAACATGAATCACAAGCTAATCTGATATTCTGATCTGCTGCTATCTCAAACAACTGAAGAAAAAACATGTCTAAATGGTTACACAAGAAAACATAAACATCCGCAGGGCTACACAAACAAAAGTTACAATCAGAAACTGCACGATAGGTCAGGTGTTTTCTCCTTCACAAATTATGCTCGCAATACAGGTCGCATCTGGTTTCTGATGCCTGCGATCCGAAGGGAACCTAAACAAGACTCGCTCGCTTAATCAGCAGTATGTACAGGCAAGTCTCACTACTCTGCTAATTTGCTAGTCTCCTGTCTCAACACGGTAAGCACTGGATGGATCCCAGGGGGCTACTCACGAAGCAGCATTCGCAACATCTTTACTCGATCGATTGTACTTCATGTGGCTCTTCACAAGCTGACCAGCGGCTAGAGCAGCGAGGAGAGAGAGCTCGCCAGCAAGCACACTGCCCGCTACAATGGTAGCCAAAAGTCTAGCATTCGCGCCCGGCGAGCCATGATTTGGGCCCTTCACACCAAGCAGGTTCAAACACGCGGCCTGTGAGGTGAGAGAGGTGCCCCCTCCAATTGTACCAACCTGAGAAATACAAACTAAAGTCATTATAATGGACATATTAATATGAGAAGAACAGTAGAAATGAAGGATTGATCGAATTACGGATCAGAAAGCATAACAGGAAAACAAATGATTCAGCAAAGACTTCTTGGCTAATAATTTTAATCACTGAAGCCTGGCGATTACAGACTGCGCTACAATCTACATAGAGAAGGAACTTGATTCCAGCTACCAAGAACAGAAAGGAAAATGGGATCACCTCGATGGACGGCATGGTCACAGAGATGTGGAGATCTTTTCCCTCATTCACTGCCTCCAACATGGTGATGCACTGTGAGCTTTCAACATTTTGCGCAGGATCCTGGCCAGTAGCAATGAATAGTGCAGTTACAATATTGCTTGCATGAGCATTGAAACCTCCAAGAGCTCCAGCTACAGCTGACCCAGCAAGGTTTTTGATAATGTTAAGCTCGACAAGTTTTTCCACAGTGGTTTTCAGAACACTCTGCACAACTCTTCCTTTAATTGTAGCCTCACAAACAACAGATTTCCCGCGACCTTCTATCCAATTTACAGCAGTAGCCTTCTTGTCTGAACAGTAGTTACCTGATATAAGCAAAAAATTAAATAATTTTTCAAATGCTGGACAAAAGAACCATGGTGATATTGGGTACTACTATACATCCAGGGCAAGTGCTGAATTGGTCCACTACAACATATATCATAAATAGGACCATGGTAAGTTTTTTTTTATAAAAGGACTACGGTAAGTTTGCTCCGGGTCAACAGAAAACTAGCAGATCTATTGTTTGCATTGATCAGCAAAGCAGTGCATTAGTTATCTGCTAAAAGGATGTATTAGTTTTTAGAGAAAGAATGCAAGTCACAGTTTGCAAGGAAAGAGTTCAAACCAGATATGCTGATGACTTCCATGTCGGGGAAGTTGTTCCGCAGGTAGCCCAAGACATTTTCGACACCTTTTGACACCATATTCATCCCCATAGCATCTCCAGTACTACAGGTAAACCTCATGTAAAGGTTTCTTCCAGCTAGTGCACACTGAATACCTTGTAGCCTACCAAATCTGCTTGATCTGTGGATACCAGACAATGCAAACAACTGGGTTGTTACAATTGCTACAGAGGTTTACCCTTACATTAACTGTATTAATTAATTTAGTTAAGAAAGGACGCACAGTACACAGTGAATCAAGCAAGCAGGTCAAATTATCTAGGCGTAGAAGTACTTATACAGTATACATATACTTCATACAGAACTAAATGTGAGCCATGGAATATAATAAATAAGAGGATAACAAACTTGGGTACTCATGAAATAAATCACACATGGAGTAAAAGCTGTTTGAGAAAATGCAATCCTTGTTTAAACATTAGCACCAAAGCAGCAAACATCACATCAAACAAAGTGCCATCTGTCTGGTACTAACAACAGACCATGTATCTAAACTTTGAGTAATTTGACAGTATACGATGCACCAAGAATCAAATGCTAAAGCACAAGCTAACAAAGATGCCATTTGTTAAACTTATTACCAACTCTAAAGTACCCATGGAAGTTAACCAATGCAAAAACTGCTAAGGAATGACCTAAGCTAACATCTGCCGATGGCAACACATGTTTCCATGATTTCTCTAGACTTTGAAAGAACAGAAAATAACAACGTAAAGAACGCCACAACTATGAAACGGTATGAACGAACAATACCCCAATTATAAAGAGTACTAAAAATGACAATATTAAAAACTTCTACACATGGACCAAAAGTCCCTCTATGTTCGAAAAAAGGGAAACAATAACTGCCTAAGCATCTACACAGTATAGACTGACACATAGGTATAGTAACTAGGCCAACAATAAAACATTACAAACAGCGAGTAACAAGCTGAGTCTAAACGCCATAAACCGACAGAACATATGTGATGTGCATCCTGAACCTCTGAAAGAGGATACGCCAGCATTCGCTAACGGTTTAAAGTGCACAAGATGACATCAATTTCAGATGCTCTAAAATTCGAGAAGCGAAAACTGACACACGTTTGAGGAGACAGCGACACTTTGTCGCCATTCCCGAGGTTTGAGGAAACACAAAGCGACACTTTGTCGCCGTTCCCCAAGGTTTGAAGAAACACAAAGCGACACTTTGTCGCCGTTCCCCGAGGTTTGAGGAAACGCAAAGCGACACTTTGTCCCCGCTCCCCGAGGTTTGAAGAAACGCAAAATGACAATTCAAGGCCAAATAATGCAGAAAAGGTATACGCTGGCATTTATCGCAGTTAGCTAGTAGCAATCAGATGAATCAGGCAATATAAGTCTACTGATGCCTCAATATGTGGTTAAAGACGTTGTAGTTGCCTTAACAGAGTGCATGTGCAATATGGCAATAATACCCTGTATCCACTACCCCATTATCAACAAAATGAGAAAGGGACTTGCTTGGGTGGCAATCACCGGATTTAAAAACACATGCAGTGCTACTTCTAGCTATGAGCATGACACCAATACTGAAAACATGACATGACAGCAAAAGAAGGCATTTTTCAATCATCACTCACACTATACTAGATCATCAGAGAGTGAGAGGCCTACTTATTGAAGACAGCAGCCAGCGCCTCAAAATTGGCAGGCGCCTCAACAAACATCTTGAGCTCCGCTGCCCGCTTGGCGCTAGGCAACTTGACGGCGGGCGCGCGGGACATGGCGTCACGGAGCAGCACGCTGAAGGCACCCCCAGACGCTGCAATGGCCCTGCAGCCGCGGTTAACGCTGGCAACGAGGCATCCCTCAGTGGTGGCCATGGGAACATGGTAGTCGCGCCCGTCCAGGAGCAGCGGGCCGGCGACCCCGACCGGCAGCTGCACATACCCGACGGGCATCTCGCAGCATTGCCCCAGAATGGCCTCATAGTCGATCCCTTCGAAGGGGAGCCCCTCCAGGCCCCGCCCGGTTATCCGCCGCAGCGCCTCTCGCCTCAGCCTGGCCGCGCGGCGGCAATCCCGAAGCCGCGACTCCAGACGGTGCGACGGGAGCTCCCCGGAAACCACCGCGGCGACGATCTCCTCGTCCCCGTCGTCCGGGCAGTCAGGCATTGGCGCGGGCGCGACGGCCGCCGGCGAGCGGCGGGAGCCGTCCTGCCCCTCCTCGCGGCGACCGCTGGCGGACTGCGCGAAGGGCACGGCGAAGAGGCTGAGGAGGTAGACGACGGAGGCGAGCTGGCAGACGACGGTGGCGAACTCGCGGCCGCCGAGGGGGAATCTGAGGGGCCGGCCCGGGTCGCTGCAGAGGCGGAGCAGGTCGCAGGAGGAGAGCACGAGCGAGACCATCGCGAGGCCGTTGGTGATCCGCACCGGGAGGGGCAGCGCGCCCGCGCCCGCGCCCGTGAGGGTCCTCCGCGCCGCCGCGATGCGGCCGCCGACCCGGCGCGCGTCCATTGGTCTGATCGCCGGGCCGCCGCGCGCGGGGGTCGGGGCGAGATTGCGGGCAGTTACAGGACGGGGCCGAGCGAGCAGGAGCAGGAGCCGGAGCCGCCTGTGCGACCGTGCTGCAATGTGTGTCTGCGTTGCCGCTGCTGTCTCGGGAGGCGCGTGTGCCGTGTGCGGGGAAGAGTGGTCGGTTGGTCGATCCAAGGACGGGGAGGCGTCGGGCCCGGGGATCGGACGGCGAGGAGCGCGGCGTGGAGGGTTCTTGGTGTGCACGGAAAATGCAGCTGCCGAGGTGCAGGTCAGATGTTCGGCGTGACACGGATCAAAGCGACAGAGCTTCTTTCTTTTCTTGCAAGCAGAGGACCAAGAGGTTTGGTCGTATCTAGTGGACGAGAGATGGCAAACAGGAATAGTTCACATCCTCCTGGGGATGTCGGCCAAACAATCTTCAAGACAAGGAAAACATTAGAGCAGGCACCCCAAGCCCCACAAAAGCCCGCGCAGACGTCCGGTTCTACTATACCTGGCCATGGAAAACCTGGCCTAGCTCGGTCTTGCCCATGGGCTTGGGTCTGGGCCTAAGTTTTGAGCCTGAAGGCTGGGCAGGACCAGGCTTGGGCTTGGCATATTTGCCTTTTAAGAAAGCGGTCTGGCCCGAGGCCCGATGGGCTTTTCCACTGATGGGTCGGGCTTGGGTCTGAAATCTAGGCCCGAGCCGAGCCTAGGTTTTTTGCTACGGGTTTTATTAGCCCGGCCCAGTCCGACTTATGGCCAGGTATACCGGTCAATGACCAGTAAAAGAAAAACCAACTCAGACGGCCACCTCAAACTGACCTCGAACGCCTGGCCTGACATGGGATGCCCGGGCACGTCCACCACGTCAGACCCGACAGGCCTACCCTATTGGGAAACGTAGTAGAAACAAAAAAAATAAGCCTACGCACACCCAAGATCAATATGAAGATACGTAACGGGTTGAGATCACGATCGTTACCGTCACCGAGTTGTAGCGAAAGAAGAACGTGTCGGTGTAGATCGTACTTGGAGTCCCTCGAACCGTCGATGAACAATCCCATAGATCGCCCACAAACAGTCCCTCAAACCGAAGACCGAAAGTACGTCCTCTCTACTTGGTTGCAAGCATGCAGTCTTCACGATCCGACAATGCTTGGCTGTCTAGAGCTAATTGTCGCAGGAGAATAAGAGGGAGGAGATTAGAACCACACTGGGCTTCTAAAGTTGAGGATTAGAGGAACTATGATGCGGAGCATCCATCGTCCATCCACATGGACACTCCATCACCACCACAAGCACCGAGAAGACCAATAACAAGAGGACGTGCACGCGCCATCGAGAATGAGGTTAACTCCTTCCTCTTCGAGCTCCATTCAAATTCACACGAGAGTTGGGTCCTACCTCAAACGGAAGTGTTATGCATGCTTAGGAACCAAAGTGATGATCGTGAAGAGGCTAGCATGGAGACCCGAGCACCTATGGACGAGGAGAAGGAAGAATGGAGCAAGAAGAATGAAGAAGGGGAGGGGGGGCTGGACACTTCGGGTGCCCGACCACTTTGGCCCTTGGTACCCGGCCTCAACCTGGGCGTGGCCCCCTGTTAGCCCCGAGTGCCCGGCCCCAACCTGGACGCGGCCCCTGTCAGCCCCGAGTGCTCGGCCATGGAGGGACCGGGTGCCCGCAGCCCCTTGGGTGCTGCTCCCAACCGACCCCGGGTGCCCGGCCTTGGAGCCCCGAGTGTCCGGCCCCCTGCCCCAGCCGCCTGGCACCATCCCGGGTGCCCGGGCTTGGGACCCCCGGGTGCCTGGCCCACCATCAGCCGGCTCCTGACCGGTCCGGATGCCCGGCCTACTTCGCCCCCGGTGCCCGGCCGAACCTGAGCGCATGTCCCTGTCCGGTTCGGGTGCCCGGACCCCTCTGAGAGTGCCGCGTGCAATTGGGGTTTTGACCCTTGTATCCCTCTCTCCCTTCTATTTCGGCCCTAGGATACATAAACTCCTTCCCCAGCTCATTTGAGAGGTTAGCAAAGTATTACATAGACAAAGAGAGAGCTTTTCTCATCTTCCTCCTATTGGGGATCTAGACCTCCTCTTGGAGAAGCTCCTCTTGGAGATCAAGCCCTCCTCTTGGAGAAGATCCTCTTGGATATCAAGACCTCACCTAGTGGGAAGAACTTTTACCCTGGTGCTATTTTCCTTGAATTGTCCTTGTATGCTTGTGGATCACTTGTATGGTACTCTAGTGGATGTGTTATTTGGGTTTGTTTGAGTGATCTCCTCCTTATGTTCTTGTGTGTTCTTCCTCTTTCCCCCCTCCAAGTGTGAAAAGATCCCCTCTAGGGTTTCACCCTACAACATCTTGGTATCATGAGCAAGGTTGATTCACATCTTGGAGTCCCATCCCCCCATTTGCTAGCTTGATTTTGTTGTTTTTCGTCCTAATTCAAAAATCCCCACATAAATAACCCAAAAAAATTCTTGCAATTTGTTGGATCTTGCGAGATTTGGTTGTTTTGGTCCATGAATTTGTTGTTTGGCAAGTGGATCTAGCCCCAACCCATCAACCCCCACCCTTCCCACCACGAAATCCACGAAATTTGGCCATCTCCCAAAAAAAATTGCCCAAATTCATCACCCCCGGGCACCCGCACCCCGAACCCCGGGTTGTTTGCCCCGAACCACCTCGGGCACCCGCACCTCCCACCCCCGGGTGCCCCCCCCCGAAACAGCCCAACTCCACCTCCGTTTTGGCCATAAATTCCAACTCCCAAGTCTGTTTTTCATGTTCCTTAGCTCGTTTGGAAGATCTTGACATCCCCCATCCACATATATCATTACCACCACCATTAGCCTCCATCAAAAAAATCATCATAAAAGCACCCACCTTCCGCATTTGACTGATTTTGAGTTGTGATTTCCGTTTCCTAAGGTGTTTCAGCTACTTAGGAACGTGTGACATTGACATCACCGCCATTCATCATCGCCTTGGAGTCGTCTTCGCCAACAAGCTTCACCATTGACACCGCTAACCGTAAGAAAGGACGGTAACCTCGACGACACTTACTTCATTTCCTTGCTTTTGCATTGATAACCCGAGCCATTTTGCGTCACTTACTCATCGAGACTAGCGAGTTGAGAATTGTCGGGCCACGCTATTGTGCACCATAGTGATCTTGCTATCATCATTGTGCCCTAAGTCTCTCCCGTGCATATCGTACATACTTGTCTCATATCATATTTGTCTCGAGCATCAAGCATAGAACAAAAAAGCTTTTAAGCAAAAGAGGAGAAACAAAGAGCTTGTAAGCAATAGCATTGAGCCATTTTGCATCGATATATCATCTTGGTCACCACATATATAGCATAGTTGGGATTGAAGATGTCACGTTTCTCTCATAGGTAGGTGCACAAGCGTATCTTGCCCATTTGAGCAATTGAGCTAGCGTCTCTCTAGAATCCATACAACAAGAGCATTTTCCGTGGTTACACATTTTGAGCTCACTCCTTGGTTGTGCGAATCGCATCTATCGTCCGTGTGTGTGTTCCTAGTGATATTCTTGGATTTGATCTATTTGCTTTACTTGCAATTTTGTGAACCTTCTCAACCTTCTCGATATCTTGACTAACATTTGCTTGAAATTTTTGTGCCACCGCCCTAACCAAGCTCCTCCATAAGCTTTACTTGTCTAGGTGTGAGAAACAAACCCGATACCAATTCTCCTATTATGGCATTACATTGAGCAACACTTGATACATCCACAATCCTCGGAAAAGGTAACTTCTGTATTGTTCTCTCATTTTCCTACTCACCCACTTGGTTATGATGGATAGGCCAAGTTCTTCGGCGAACCCACTTTTCAAGGAGTGATTGCTCCCTGACTATAGTGCCAGAAAAGCTCCTGTCTGCTAGGACTACGTCGGTATTTCCCCAAAGAGGAAGGGATGATGTAGCACAACGAAGGTAGGTATTTCCCTCAGTGATGAAACCAAGGTTATTGAACCAGTAGGAGAACCAAGCAACACAACATAAACAACACCTGCACACAAATAACAACACCTCACAACCCAACGTGTTAAAGGGGTTGTCAATCCCTTCCGGGGTACGGCGCCTCAAGATAGGCAAAACGGACGTGAGGAAATTGTAGTAGATTGAGTCGAACGCCAAACAAAGTAAATAAGAATAAATTGCGGCAAGGTATTTTTGTATTTTTGATTTAGTAGATTTGAATAAAAATGCAAAGGAAAAGTAGATCGCAAGCAAATATATGAGAAAGAAGACTCGGGGGCCGTAGGTTTCGCTAGTGGCTTCTCTCGAGAAAAATAGCAAACGATGGGTAAACAAATTACTGTTGGGCAATTGATAGAACTTCAAATAATTATGACGATATCCAGGCAATGATCATTACATAGGCATCACGTCCAAGATTAGTAGACCGACTCCTGCCTGCATCTACTACTATTACTCCACACATCGACCGCTATCCAGCATGCATCTAGTGTATTAAGTTCATGGAAAAACGGAGTAATGCAATAAGAACGATGACATGATGTAGACAAGATCCGTTTATCTATTGCATAGATATAGATCTCATCTTTTTATCCTTAGTAGCAACGATACATACGTGTCATTTCCCTTTCTGTCACTGGGATCGAGCACCGTAAGATCGAACCCATTACCGGGCACCTCTTCCCATTGCAAGATAAATAGATCAAGTTGGCCAAACAAAACCCAAATGTCAGAGAAGAAATATGAGGCTATAAGAGATCATGCATATAAGAGATCAAAGAAACCAAATAACTTTCATGGATATAAAAAGATATAACTGATCATAAACTCGAAGTTCATCGGATCCCAACAAACACACCACAAAAAGAGTTACATCATATGGATCTCCAAGAGACCATTGTATTGAGAATTCAGCGAGAGAGAGAAAGCCATCTAGGTATTAACTACGGACCCGAAGGTCTACAAAGAACTACTCACGCATCATCGGAGAGGCACCAATGGAGATGGTGAACCCCATCCGAGATGGTGTCTAGATTGGATCTGGTGGTTCTGG
Source organism: Triticum aestivum (assembly GCF_018294505.1). Taxonomy (NCBI): domain Eukaryota; kingdom Viridiplantae; phylum Streptophyta; class Magnoliopsida; order Poales; family Poaceae; genus Triticum; species Triticum aestivum. The sequence continues at coordinate 557,207,676 of NC_057810.1, read as the reverse complement.
ACTCTGCGGCGGCTGGATGAATATTTCGTCGACTCCCCCAGGGTTTCTGGATTTTTGGGGTATTTATAGAGCAAAGAGGCGGTCCGGGGGGCACCCGAGGTGGGCACAACCCACCAGGGCACGCCTGGGCCTCCTGGCGCGCCCTGGTGGGTTGTCCCCTTCTCGGGACTTCCCCCAGGTGCAACCAGGGCCGAATTTCTTCCTTTTGGTCCATAAAAAATCGTCGTAAAGTTTCGTGGCATTTGGACTCCGTCTGATATTGATTTCCTGCGATGTAAAAAACATGCAGAAAACAACAACTGGCACTTGGCACTATTGTCGGTGTCAAAACCGGCGGATCTCGGGTAGGGGGTCCCGAACTGTGCATCTAAGGCTAATGGTAATAGGAGGCGGGGGACACAATGTTTACCCAGGTTCGGACCCTCTCTATGGAGGTAATACCCTACTTCCTACTTGATTGATCTTTGATGATATGAGTATTACAAGAGTTGATCTACCACGAGATCGTAGAGGCTAAACCCTAGAAGCTAGCCTATGATTATGATTGTTGTTGTCCTATGAACTAAACCCTCCGGTTTATATAGACACTGGAGGGGGCTAGGGTTACACAGAGTCGGTTACGGAGAAGGAAATCTTCATATCTGAATTGCCAAGCTTGCCTTCCATGCAAAGGAGAGTCCCACCCGGACACGGGACGAAGTCTTGAATCTTGTATCTTCATAGTCCAACAGTCCGGCACAAGTATATAGTCCGGCTGTCCGAGGACCCCTCTAATCCAGGACTCCCTCAGTAGCCCCTGAACCAGGCTTCAATGATGATGATTCCGGCGCGCAGATTGTCTTCGGCATTGCAAGGCGGGTTCCTTCTCCGAATACTCCAAGGTAGATTTTGAACACATGAACCGTGTCCGGCTCTGGAAAACAAATTCCATGTACCACCGTAGAGAGCACAATATTCCACAAATCTAATCTGGTGACAACCTTCCATAGCGTGACATCACGCCGCGGCCCGGTCATTATGCGAACCGTTTTTCTCAACCTGCTACTGCACATCTTACGAGGCGGTTTTACTGGCACGTCTTCTCGAAGTAGAGATGATGTCCCCTTATCACGGGATTCTCATCAATACGGGTGTGGGTAACCTAACCGTGCCATCAACATGGTGCTAGGGGAATAAGCGAGTTTACAGGGCAAGTGGGGAGGCGCACAGGTTCTACCGCCTTTATAAAGAGATAAGGATTCCCCTTTTTCACCCACGCCTTCTTCTTCCTCCGCTCATCCATTCTCGCTCGCTCGAGCTCTAGCGCCCAAGCTTTCACCTTCTCTGCAAATTCATTCCAAGTATGTCCGGAGCGGGAGGCAAGTGGATGGCCTCCTCTGTCATGGAGGAGGACATTAAGAAGCTTCGGGAGGCCGGATACCTGTCCGCAAACATCGCGCACCGGCTTCCGGCTGAAGCACAGATCATCCCCACCCAGAAACCCCAGGAGAGGGTAGTGTTCCTCTCTCACTTCGTCCGTGGACTGGGATTCCCCCTCCACCCATTTGTCTGCGGGCTTATGTTCTACTATAGGCTGGACTTCCATGATCTGGCCCCTAATTTCATCCTCAACATCTCGGCGTTTATCGTCGTGTGCGAGGCCTTCCTCCGCATTACGCCCCACTTCGGCCTATGGCTGAAGACCTTCAACGTGAAACCGAAGGTGGTGGTCGGCCAGCAAGCGGAGTCCGGGGGCGCTGTCGGTGTCAAAACCGACGGATCTCAGGTAGGGGGTCCTGAACTGTGCGTCTAGGCGGATGGTAACAGGAGACAAGGGAAACGATGTTTTTACCCAGGTTCAGGCCCTCTCGATGGAGGTAAAACCCTACTCCTGCTTGATTAATATTGATGATATGGGTAGTACAAGAGTAGATCTACCACGAGATCAGAGAGGCTAAACCCTAGAATCTAGGCTATGGTATGATTGATGTTCGTCCTACGGACTAAAACCCTCCGGTTTATATAGGCACCGAAGAGGGTTAGGGTTACACAGAGTCGGTTACAATGGTAGGAGATCTACATATCCGTATCGCCAAGCTTGCCTTCCACGCCAATGAAAGTCCCATCCGGACGCGGGACAAAGTCTTCAATCTTGTATCTTCATAGTCCAGGAGTCTGACCAAAGGCTATAGTCCGGCCATCCGGACACCCCCTAATCCAGGACTCCCTCAGTAGCCCCTGAACCAGGCTTCAATGACGACGAGTCCGGCGCGCATATTGTCTTCAGCATTGCAAGGCGGGTTCCTCCTCCGAATACTTCATAGAAGATTTTGAACACAAGGATAGTGTCCGGCTCTGCAAAATAAGTTCCACATACCACCGTAGAGAGAATAATATTTACACAAATTCAATCTGCTGACGTATTCTGTGGCATGACATCACACCACGGCCAAGCCTTTATTCGAATCGTTTTTACTGTCCCACCTCAGCGCGTTTAGCGAGGCGGTTTCTTTGGCACGTCTTGTCAAAGTAGAGATCGTGTCCCCTTATTCCGGGATTCTCATCAATACGGGCGTGGGTAACCCAACCGCGCCATTGATTACGGCGCTTGGGAGATAAGCGAGTTTTACCAGGCTGGTGGGGACGCATAGCTTCGTCCATTCATATAAGGGGATAAGGATCCACCTTTTTACCTACACCTTCTTCCTCCTTTGCTCATCCATTTCCACGCACTCGAGCTCCAGCGCCCAAGTCCGCACACCTCGCCTCAACCTTCCCCAGCCATGTCCGGAGCGGGAGGCAAGTGGGTGGCCTCCTCTGTGACGGAGGGGCACATCAAGAAGCTGCGGAAGGCCGGATACTTATCCAGCGACATCGCGCATCGGCTCCCCGACAAGGGGCAGCTTATCCCCACCCCCAGGCCCCATGAGAGGGTGGTGTTCCTCACCCACTTCCTCCGCGGACTAGGTTTTTCACTTCACCCATTTGTCCGGGGGCTCATGTTCTACTACGGCCTGGATTTCCATGATCTGGCCCCGAATTTCATCCTCAACATCTCGGCGTTCATCGTCGTGTGCGAGGCCTTCCTCTGCATCTAGCCCCACTTCGCTTATGGCTGAAGACCTTCAATGTCAAGCCGAAGGTAGTGGGCGGCCGCCAAGCAGAGTGCGGAGGTGCCATGGTGGGAAAGATGGTCAACGTCCTATGGCTCGAGGGCTCCTTCGTGGAGACCATAAAGGGGTGGCAATCGGGGTGGTTCTACATCACCGAGCCGCGTGACCCTAAATGGGTGGCGGCCCCCGAATTCCGATCTAGCTTCCCTACACGGCTCACCTCCTGGAAGGAGACGGGCCTAACGTGGGGTAATTAGGAAGAGCTGACCGGACTCCAAACCTGCGTCCAAAACCTGGTGAACAAGAAGCTCAAGCTTGTCAACATAGTCCAGGTCATGCTCATCCACCGGATCCTCCCGTGCCAACAACGGGCCTTCAGCTTGTGGGAGTTTGATCCAGCACAGCACCAAACCTTGAGCAGGCTCTTCGACACTATGTACAAAAATGCCTGGAAGGTGCTGTTCAAGGGCGCCGAGGCTCCCGCATCTGCTACCGAAGATCGCGGATTCAGCTCGCAGCGTCAAGCCAGCGAGGTAAGCTACTTTACCCTTTACGGGACTCTTGTTTTCCATAGTTTGACTCTATGAGGGATCTAAACTCCCTTGCCTTTGACAGGATTGGTAGAAGACATCTGGGCAGGTTGACTGTCCGGCTCCCTTGCCAGAAGACCCAGCGGACGCCTGATTGACGGGGCTGCTGGTTCCGGCACCTCACGCGGTGCCGGAGAAGAAGGCCAAGAAGAAGGCCACGGGAACTCGAAGGAGTTCCCGGTGCCAGGTGTTGTCGGACTCATCATCCGATGACTCCGAGGCGGACTCCTCCCGCGAAGACGAGGAGGAGGAAAAAGAGGCCTCTCCCCCAGCGGGGGAGAGAAGAAAAGGAAGGCCGCCCCAACTATGGAGGCCGGAGGGTTCAAGAAGGGAAGAACCCTTCCTCTGGACTACTCCACCAACGCCGTCGATGGCAAAGAAGAGTGGCCACCGAGGGCTAAGCCCCTGGCGACATCGTAAGTATCCGGATACTAGAATAACTCATGGCATTTCGTTTGTTGTACAGAATCTCCTAACGCCGAATATAACCCTACAGCCCGCCCAAGGACGGGCTCGACGCTTCAACGAGCGGCTCCCCGAATTCGTCGGACGTGAATAGCACCTCACTTCCGGCTGCCTCCTCTCCTCGCGCTGCGGATGACGCTGAGGTGAGGTCCTAAAAGGGGCCCAGCCAGGAGGAGGTGGTCCAGGAGGCGCCGCAAGGCAACCTCCCGGACTCCAGGCGCAAGGGGGATAAAACCCCAAAGGGCTCTAAGTCCGGCCCTGGGCCGGACTCCGCACCGGAACCTACAGTGGTTCCGGAGTCCGGTAGGCGGCCCCTTCATAAGAAGGGCGAGGCTGCGACACCGGTGACCTCCGTCCAACCGGAGGCACCGGATAATTTCCTGGAGGCGCTTAACGGCGCCTCCATCGACGAGGAGCACCGCACTGTTATGAGTGTGGTGATCCAGAAAGTTCAGTCCGCCAAGAGCGGGCTGACTGAAGCCTGTGCCAGCCTTCTAACAGGCTTTGAGGTATGTATTTAAGATATGTAAAAATATTACCGCATAGACAGTAGCCCCTGATGCTCAGTTTGGTGTTCGGAAAGAAAAGCCGAACTGAGGATCTAAAAAGATGTACGCAGGAGTCTAACATAAGTATGTCAATATGGGGAATGCAGGCTGCGCTGCTGACCTCTGTCACACTAACTGCGGAGGTCAATGCATTGAAGCAGAGCCTCGAGCGGTCCGATAACGAGCTTGGCCTTGCCAAAAAGCAGCTCGAGGACAAGGAAGGTAAGTAATACCTTATGGAAGTATATAAAAGATGTGGTTGCAAAAAATGACAGGAATAACGTGAGTATTGCAGGGGCCACGAACGAGGTGGCGACCCTGAAGGAAGCGGTGTCCAAGGCCGAAAGCAATGCGGCCGCGAAGCGCACCGAGCGAGAGAAGCAGGAGGCGCGGGTGGCGGAGGTGCGGCAAGAGCTCCAGGCTCTCGTGGAAAAACACGAGAGTTTGGAGCGTGACTCAAAGACTCGAGAGTCCGAGCTCGCCTCGGCCCTTGAGAGCGCCAAAGCCGCTAAGGCCGAAGCCCAAAAAGCCCTCCAGGAAATTGAAGCGATGAAGAAGATAGCGGCGGGTAAGGCATTCTTTATGCAAAGCAGGCACACGAAAGTGAATTACTTGTTACTTACCCAAATCCGGAGCTCTCCAGGAGCATTCGCAGATCTGCCCCGCAGTGTGTCCGATGCTGTCGCGTTCTACCGAGCCGAGGAGGGGAGCTCGATGGAGAAGGTGTTCTGGTCTCAGTATGCTGAGGCCGAACACCCGATGCCCTTGAGCGACCAGCTGAAGCAGCTGGTCGAGCTCCACAAGGTGGCCGAACAGGCCATGAAGGGCCTCATAGTTCGGCTGTGGCCTAAGGAAGCCATGCCTGGGAGCTACTTCAGGCTGGTGAGGCGGCTGGTGGACGTCTGTCCATGGATTGAAGTCGTCAAGCGCTCCGTCTGCATCGAAGGTGCCCGTAGGGCCCTTGCCCATGCTAAAGTGCACTGGGGCAAGATGGACGCTGAGAAGCTCGTGACGGATAGACCACCGCCGGGCAGGGAGTATCGCAAGACCGAGATGTATTATGAGGGCGTCCTGAAGGGTGCCCGCCTTATAGCGGGTGAATGCTCCAAAGATATAATTTTTGAGTAAACTCGCATTTGTTATCATGTACGCTGATAACTTGTTCATATGCGCTAAGCAACGCTTGTGAATTTAAAATATTACCTTCTGTGCGACCGTTTATTAAATTTGAGAGATGGCGAGTCGTCGGCTTCTGCCCCCATGCCACGAGTGCTGGGGTGTTCGGGATAAACTTGAGCGCTCTTTTTCCCATTCTTGGGTCCTTCGAGGGAGGCGCTCAACGCAACGAATGAGGCAACCGGACTATAATGATTGAACACTCTCACTTAGCCATAAAATTCTATAATTTTAAATTTCGGTGAAGCCCCTAGTATTCGGAAGACCGAGTTCGGGGCGCTATCCACGCCTGGGCCGGACAAGGCTGACTCCTCGCTCTAAGCGGCATAAGTCTTTAGGGACTCGAGAACCTCTCGAACAGCGACCGGCTCTCGCCCTATCATGACGGTCAGTTTTAGCTTTCTCCACTGAGGTGCTTAACCCAGCTCAACCGGGGCACAATAGCAGTGGTTCTCCCAGCGCTACCTTAGCCGATATAACGGAACGTAAGGTACCAAAACATGGGAGCCGGGCAAACCCAACTATTGACCCAAGACATGATTCGGAGCCGATGCATGTAATGCTATAAGTTCGGGGTGCCGCACTTGTGAAAGTGTTCGGACTTATCACACCATATTTTGGGGTACTTAAGCCCCTGGTGTATTTGGCCGTACCAAAGTGTACGAAAGCAACATGTCATAAGTGAACATATATAGATAAAAAGAGGAATGCAATAATAGGCAGAAGCTATGTATTGTTTATTCAAAAAGGCTGCGGTAAAAGCAGAACGATACAAATAGTGCAATAAGCAATGTACGGGACTATTTGACATGTCCCCCTCCAGGGGCGAGCTGCGGGATGATATGTGAAACAAGTATACTGCTCGTTATAGAGACCACCTGGACACTCGACGTAGCTTTCTGCTTCCCTGGCTATTGCATCGTGTGTTCGGCGATTCTACTGCCGGACAGGGCTTCTTGAGAATGGAGTCCTGAAAGTAAGAAAAAAAAGAATGACACAATCGGGAGCCCCCTGGTGTGGTTGAGCCGCATTCTGGGCCTGCCGTGGTCGTGCCCCTCCCCCTATGCCCATGGTATTTCCAGAGCGTAATTCAGTACGCGTAGTACTGGTTTCGCAATTTCGCGAGGGCTGGGGTTGGGGCCGCATTGCTACGCGTGCTCAGAACGTGCCAGGCGGTCTTGTTGTAGGTTACTTCGGGCGCGCTTGACGATGTCCGGACATTGAATAGCCGGACTCGAGAATTGCCTTGAGAGGCTGCTATTTACTTCCGTCGCAAGGGCCGCCGTATGCTCCTCCGTTCGGAGAGAGCGTTCGGTGTTTCCGTTGACCGTAATGACTTCTCGACGGCGTGGCATCTTGAGCTTGAGGTATGCGTAGTGCGGCACCGCATTGAACTTTGCAAATGCGGTTCGTCCGAGCGGTGCGTGATAGCCGCTGCGGAACGGGACTATGTCGAAGATTAATTCCTCGCTTCGGAAGTTATCCGGGGATCCGAAGACCACTTCAAGTGTAACTGAGCCTGTACAGTTGGCCTCTACACCTGGTATGATGCCTTTAAAGGTCGTTTTTGTGGGTTTAATCCTTGAGGGGTCTATGCCCATTTTGCGCACTGTATCCTGATAAAGCAGGTTCAGGCTGCTGTCGCCGTCCATCAGGACTCTGGTGAGGTGAAATCCGTCAATGATTGGGTCTAGAACCAATGCGGCGAATCCGCCATGGCGGATGCTAGTGGGGTGGTCCCTTCTATCAAAAGTGATCGGGCAGGAGGACCACTGATTGAACTTTGGGGCGACCGGCTCCATCGCATATACGTCCCTTAGTGCAGGCTTCCGCTCCCTTTTGGGTATGTGGGTTGCGTATATCATGTTCACCGTCCGCACTTGTGGGGGGAAGCCCTTCTGTCCTCTATTGTTCGGCGGCCGGGGCTCCTCCTTGTCATCGCCATGCAGCCCCTTGTCATTGTTTTCGGCATTTAACTTGCCTGCCTGCTTGAACACCCAACAGTCCCTGTTGGTGTGGTTGGCTGGTTTTTCGGGGGTGCCATGTATCTGGCACGAGCGATCGAGTATTCGGTCCAAATTGGACGGGCCCGGATTATTCCTTTTGAATGGTGAGGGAGTCCTGGACTAGGGGGTGTCCGGATAGCCGGACTATCATCATCGGCCGGACTCCAAGACTATGAAGATACAAGATTGAAGACTTCGTCCCGTGTTCGGATGGGACTTTCCTTGGCGTGGAAGGCAAGCTTGGCGATACGGATATGTAGATCTCCTACCATTGTAACCGACTCTGTGTAACCCTAGCCCTCTCCGGTGTCTATATAAACCGGGGGGTTTTAGTCCGTAGGACGAATAACCATTACAACAATCATACCATAGGCTAGCTTCTAGGGTTTAGCCTCCTTGATCTCGTGGTAGATCCACTCTTGTACTACCCATATCATCAATATCAATCAAGCAGGAGTAGGGTTTTACCTCCATCGAGAGGGCCCGAACCTGGGTAAAAACATCATGTCCCTTGTCTCTTGTTACCATCCGCCTAGACGCACAGTTCGGGACCCCCTACCCGAGATCCACCGGTTTTGACACCGACATTGGTGCTTTCATTGAGAGTTCCTCTGTGTCGTCACCGATAGGCTTGATGGTTCCTTCAATCATCAACAACAACGCAGTCCAGGGTGAGACTTTTCTACCCGGACAGATCTTCATGTTCGGCGGCTTTGCACTGCGGGCCAACTCGCTTGGCCATCTGGAGCAGATCGAAAGCTACGCCCCTGGCCATCAGGTCAGATTTGGAAGCCTAAACTTCACGGCTGACATCCGCGGAGACTTGATCTTTGATGGATTCGAGCCACAGCCAAGCGCGCCGCACTGTCACGATGGGCATGATTTAGCTCTGCTGCCGGACAGTGCCCTGGAGGCCGCACATTAGTCCGCCCCGATTCTTAATTCGGAGCCGACCGTGCAGATCGAGGACGGGTGGCTAGACACCGCCTCGGGGGCTGCAACCTCTATGGGATGGAGCCGAATACTGACCTTGTCCCTTGTAAAGCTCGTGACTCCGAGGTGCCGGACTCCTCGCCGGACTCCGAACCTCCTGCGCCCTTACCAATCGAATCCGATTGGGCGCCGATCATGGAGTTCACCACCGCGGACATCTTTCAGCACTCACCCTTTGGTGACATCCTGAATTCCCTAAAGTATCTCTCGTTCAGGAGAGCCCTGGCCGGATTGCGGCCAGGACGGTTGGGATGCGGACGACGAAAAAATTCAAAGCCCACCCACCACCCACTTTGTAGCCACTGTCGATGATCTAACCGACATTCTAGACTACGACTCCAAAGACATCGACGGTATGGACGACGATGCCGGAGACGACCAAGAACCAGCACCTACAGGGCACTGGAAGACCACCTCGTCATACGACATATACATGGTGGACATCCCAAAGGATGGGAATGACGAAGAAGCAGCGGAGGCTGATTCCTCCAAGAAACAGCCCAAGCGCCGGCGTCAGCGGCGCCGCTCTAAATCCCGCCACAGCAAGAATGGAGATTCCGGCACCGGAGATAATAACACCCCAGAGAGTGCCAAAGACAACCCCCTCCAGCAAGATTCAGCACAGGAGGACGGAGAAGCTAGCCCTCACGAGAGAGCAGCAGACCAAGAGGTAGAGGATGACAATAGATGCCTCCTTCCGGAGACGAGGCAAGCCTCAATGACGACGAATTTGTCGTGCCCGAGGATCCCGTCGAACAAGAGCGTTTCAAACGTAGGCTTATGGCCACGGCAAACAGCCTAAAGAAAAAGCAGCAACAGCTCCGAGCTGATCAAGACCTGCTAGCCGACAGATGGACTGAAGTCCTCGCAGCCGAAGAGTATGAACTCGAATGCCCCTCCAAAAGCTACCCAAAACGCAAGTTGCTCCCCTGATTAGAGGAGGAGGAGGAGTATAAACCCTCATCACCAGCGCACAATACGGCAGACCGACCACCTCGTGGCCGCGACAGAGAGGCATCTAGGCCCTCCATCAGGACCGTACCCCGGCACCGCTCGAAAAGTACGAAGCCAAGGGGGAATGCGCCGGACTTGCGAGACATATTGGAGGACAAGGCAAGACAATCAAGATCAATCTACGGATCACATGGGCGCCCCACGATGCGCGACGACTACCATCGCGCCGGATACAGCAACTCTGGCCGGGCCGAACACAGTAGACAAAGCTCGCTTGAGCTACGTCGTGATATTTCCCAATATAGAGGCGCCGCACACCCACTATGCTTCACAGATGAAGTAATGGATCATCAAATCCCTGAAGGGTTTAAACCCGTGAACATTGAATCCTACGATGGCACAACAGACCCCGCGGTTTGGATCGAGGACTATCTCCTTCATATCCATATGGCCTGCGGTGACGATCTCCACGCCATCAAGTATCTCCCACTCAAGCTTAAAGGACCTGCTCGGCATTGGCTTAACAGCTTGCCAGCAGAGTCAATTGGGTGTTGGCAGGACCTGGAAGCCGCATTCCTCGACAACTTCCAGGGCACATATGTGCGACCACCAGACGCCGATGACCTAAGCCACATAATTCAGCAGCCAGACGAATCGGCCAGACAGTTCTGGACATGGTTCCTAACAAAGAAAAATCAAATCGTCGACTGTCCGGATGCAGAGGCCCTCGCAGCCTTCAAACATAACATCCATGACGAGTGGCTGACCCGGCACCTAGGACAGGAAAAGCCGAAATCCATGGCAGCCCTCACATCACTCATGACCCGCTTCTGTGCGGGGGAGGACATCTGGCTAGCCCGCAGTAACAACCTCAGCAAAAATTCTGGCAGTCCGGACAACAAGGACCGCAATGGCAGGTCGCGTCGTAACAAAAACAAACGCCACGTTAACGGCGATAACACTGAGGATACGACAGTCAACGCCGGATTCAGAGGCTCTAAACCCAGTCAACGGAAAAAGCCATTTAAACGAACTACTCCGGTTCCGTCCAATTTGGACCGAATACTCGACCGCTCTTGCCAGATACATGGCACCCACAAAAAGCCAGCTAACCACACCAACAGGGATTGTTGGGTGTTCAAACAGGCAGGCAAGTTAAGTGCCGAAAACAATGACAAGGGGCTGCATAGCGACGACGAGGAAGAGACCCAGCCGCCGAACAGTAGAGGACAGAAGGGTTTCCCCCACAAGGGCAGACGGTAAACATGATATACGCAACCCACATACCCAAGAGGGAGCGGAAGCATGCACTTAGGGACGTATATGCGATGGAGCCAGTCGCCCCGAAGTTCAATCCATGGTCCTCTTTCCCGATCACTTTTGACCGAAGGGACCACCCCACCAGTATCCGCCATGGCGGATTCGCCGCATTGGTTTTAGACCCGATTGTCGATGGATTTCACCTCACCAGAGTCCTGATGGACGGCGGCAGCAGCCTGAACCTGCTTTATCAGGATACAGTGCGCAAGATGGGCATAGACCCCTCAAGGATTAAACCTACAAAGACGACCTTCAAAGGCGTCATACCAGGTGTAGAGGCCAATTGTATAGGCTTAGTCACACTAGAAGTGGTCTTCGGATCCCCAGATAATTTCCGAAGCAAGGAGTTAATCTTCGACATAGTCCCGTTCCGCAGTGGCTATCACGCTCTGCTCGGACGAACCGCATTTGCGAAGTTCAACGCGGTGCCGCATTATGCATACCTCAAGCTCAAGATGCCAGGCCCTCGTGGAGTCATCACGGTCAACGGAAACACTGAACGCTCCCTCCGAACGGAGGAACACACAGCGGCTCTCGTGGCGGAAGTACAGAGCAGCCTCTTAAGGCAATTTTCGAGTCCGGCCGTTAAACGAACGGACATGGCCAAACGCGCCCGGAGTAACATACATCAAGACCACCTGGCACGTTCCGAGCAAGCGTAGCAATGCGGCCCCAACCCCAGCCCCTGCATGATTGCAAGACTAGCCCTTCGCGTACATCATTACGCTCTGGAGATACCATGGGCATAGGAGGAGGGGCACGACCACGACAGGCCCAAAGTGCGGCTCAACCACACCAGGGGCTCCCAAGTGTGTCGCTCTTTTTATTTTCCTTTTTTCATTTTTTATCCACAGGACTCCGTTCACCAGAGGCCCTGTCCGGCAGTGGATCTGCCGAACTAGCGATGCAACAGCCAGGGAAGGACAAAGGCTACGACGAATACTCAGGTGGTCTCCATTATGAGCATTAAATCTGTTTAATACACCATTCCGCAGCCTACCCCTGGAGGGAGACGTGTCTGATCGTCCAATCCCTTGCTTACCGCACTATTTGTATGGTTTTGCACTCATGGCAGAATTCCTTGAATAAAAAATGCATCACTTTTTCGCTTATAATTGCATTACTTTCTTACATATATGTTCATTTATGACGTTTTGCATCCGTACACTTTGGTACGGCCGAACACACCAGGGGCTTATGTTCCCCGCATTATGGTGTGATAAGTCCGAACACTTTCACAAGTGCGGCACCCCGAACTTATAGCACTATATGCATCAGCTCCGAATCATGTCTTGGGTCAATAGTTGGGTTTGCCCGGCTCCCATCTTTTGGTACCTTACGTTCCGTTCTATCGTCTAAGGTAGCACTGGGAGAACCACTGCGATTGCGCCCCGGTTGAGCTGGGCGAGCGCCTCAGTGGAGAAAGCTAAAACTGACCGTCATGATAAGGCGAGAGCTGGTCGCTGTTCGAGAGGTCTTTTCGAGTCCCTAAAGACTTATGCCGCTTAGAGCGAGGAACCGGCTTTGTCCGGCCCAGGCGTGGATAGTGCCCCGACCTCGGTCTTCCGAACACTAGGGGCTTCGCCGAAATTTAAAATTATAGAATTCTATGGCTAAGTGAGAGTGTTCAAGCATTATAAGTCCGGTTGCCTTGTTCGTCGTGTTGAACGCCTCCCTAGATGGACCCAAATATGGGAACAAGAGCGCTCAAGTTTATCCCGAACACCCCAGCACTCGTGGCATGGGGGCTGAAGCCGACGACTTGCCATCTCTCAGATTTGATAAACGGCCGCACAGAAGGTAATATTTTAAATTAATAAGCGTTGCTTAGCGCATATGAACAAAGTTTTCAGCGCACAGGATAACACATTGCGAGTCTACTCAAATATTACATCTTTGGAGAACTCATCCGCAATCTTGCGGGCACCCTTCAGGACACTCTTATAATACATTTTGGGCGTGCGATACTCCTTGCCCACCGGCGGCGCGTCCGTCAGAAGCTTCTCAGTATCCAGCCTGCCCCAATGCACCTTTGCGCGGGCAAGGGCCCGACGGGCACCTTCAATGCAGGCGGAGCGCTTGATGACTTCCACCCAGGGACACGCATCCACCAGCCGCCGTGCCATGCCGAAGTAGCTCCCAGGCATGGCCTCTTCAGGCCACATCCGGACTATGAGGCCCTTCATGGCCTGCTCGGCTACCTTGTGGAGCTCGACCAGCTGCTTCAGTTGGTCGCTAAGGAGCACCGGATGTCCGGCCTCAGCATACTGAGACCAGAAGACCTTCTCCATTGAGCTCCCCTCCTCGGCCCGATAGAATGTGGCAGCATCGGACACGCTGCAAGGAAGATCTGCAAACACTCCTGGAGAGCTCCGAATTCGGGTAAGTAACAGGTAATTCACTTTAACATGCTTGCTTTGCATGAAAAATGCCTTACCCGCCGCTATTTTCTTCACCGCCTCTATCTCCTGGAGGGCCTTAGCGGCTTTGGCACTCTCAAGAGCCGAGGCAAGCTCGGACTCTCGAGTCTTCGAGTCGCGCTCCAAACTCTCATGCTTTTTCATGAGAGCCTGGAGCTCTTGCTGCACCTCCGCCACCTGCACCTCCTGCTTCTCTCGCTCTGCTTGTTCCGCGGCCGCATTACGCTCGGCCGCGGACACGGCCTCTTCAGGGTCGCCACCTCGTTCGTGGCCCCTGCAGTGCCCATGTTATCCTTGTTATTACTCTTGCAACCAAAATCCTTTTCTGTAAGGTACAAATTTAATACGGTGTTACTCACCTTCTTTGTCCTCGAGCTGCTTTTTGGCAAGGCCGAGCTCGTTCTCAGATCGCTCGAGGTTCTGCTTCAAAGCATCGACCTCCGCAGTCAGTGCGGCAGAGGTCAGCAGCGCAGCCTGCAAACCCATATTGACATAATTTTTAGAACTCCTGCGTATATCTTTTTAGATCCTCAGTCCGGTTTTTCTTTCCGAACTCCGAACCGAGCATCGGGGGCTACTGTCTATGCGGTATTACATTACATATTTTAAAATTTCTTACCTCAAAGCCTGTTAGAAGGCTACTACAGGCTTCGGTCAGCCCGCTCTTGGCGAGCTGAACCTTCTGAATCACCGCACTCATGATAGTGCGGTGTTCTTCCTCGATGGAAGCGCCGTTGAGCGCCTCCAACAAGTTGTCCGGCGCCTCCGGTTGGACGGAGGCTGCCGGTGTCACGGTCTTGCCCTTCTTACGAAGGGGCCGCCTGCCGGACTCCGGAACCACTGCGGGTTCTGGTGCGGAGTCTGGTGCGGAGTCCGGGAGGTTGCCCTGTGGCACATCCGGAGCCTCCCCTCCTGGCGGGTCCCCTCCTGGGATCCCACCTCGGTGTCCTCAGCGTCACGAGGGGTGGAGGCGGTCGGAATGGAATCCACGTCCGATGGCGCCAAGGACCCGCTCGAAGAAGCGGGAAAATCGTCCTCGGCTGGACTACGGGTTGTATGAGGCATTAGAAGGACACTATGTGGCAAAAAAAAGAGAAATTATAAATCATTCAGGAATCCGGATACTTACGATCTTGCGGGGGCTTGGCCTTTGAGGGACACCCCTCATCGCCGTTGTCGGCGTTGGCGGAGCTGTCCGGAGGAAGGGTCCTTTCCCTCTTGGACCCTTCGGCCTCCCTCGTTGGGGAAGCCTTCCTCTTCTTCTCTCCCCCCTCCTGGGGAGAGTCCTCTTTCTCCTCCTCATCTTCGGGGGAGGAGTCTGCCTTGGAACCATCGGACGATGAGTCCGATACCACCTGGCGCCGGGAACTCCTTCGGGTTCCCATGGACTTCTTCTTGGCCTTCCTCTCCGGCACCACGTAAAGGGCTGGAACCAGCAGCCCCGTCAAATGTGTGTCCGCTGGGTCTTCAAGAAGGGGAGCCGGACAGTTAACCTGTCCGGACGTCCTCTGCCAGTCCTGTTAAAGGCATTGGGAGGTTTAGATCCCACATAGAGTCAAACTATAAAAGAAATAAGTGTCCCATAAAGGATAACAAAGCTTACCTCGCCGGCCGGGCGCTTGGTGCTGAATCCGCGATCTTCAGTTGCGGATGTGGGGGCTTCTCTGCCCTTGAACAGCACCCTCCAGGCAGCTTCGTACGTCGTGTCGAAGAGCCCGCTCAGGGTCCGGTGCCGTGCCGGATCAAACTCCCACAAATTGAAGGCCCGTTGCTGGCAGGGGAGAATCCGGCGGACGAGCATGACCTGGATCACGTTGACAAGCTTAAGCTTCTTGTTCACTAGGGTCTGGAGACAGGACTGGAGTCCTGTCAGCTCCTCCGAACTACCCCATAGCAAGCCCTTCTCTTTCCAGGAGGTGAGCTGCATGGGGATACCAGATCTGAACTCGGGGGTCGCTGCCCATTTAGGGTCGCGCGGCTCGGTGATGTAGAACCACCCCGATTGCCACCCTTTGACGGACTCCATGAAGGCACCCTCGAGCCAGATGACGTTGGGCATTTTGCCCACCATGGCGCCTCCGCACTCCGCTTGGACGCCCTTCACCACCTTCGGCTTGACATTGAAGGTTTTTAGCCACAAGCCGAAGTGGGGCTGGATGCAGAGGAAGGCCTCGCACATGACGATAAACGCCGAGATGTTGAGGATGAAGTTTGGCGCCAGATCGTGGAAATCCAGGCCGTAATAGTACATGAGCCCCCGGACGAAGGGATGAAGTGGGAAGCCCAGTCCACGGAGGAAGTGGGGAAGAAACACAACCCTCTCATGAGGCCTGGGGGTGGGGATGAGCTGCCCCTCGTCGGGCAGCCGGTGCGCGATGTCGCTGGATAGGTATCCGGCGCCGCGCAGCTTCTCGATGTGCCCCTCCGTAACGGAGGAGGCCATCCACTTGCCTCCCGCTCCGGACATGGCTGGAGAAGGTTGAGACGAGATGGGCGGACTTGGGCGCTGGAGCTCGAGTGCGCGGAGATGGATAAGCAAAGGAGGAAGAAGGCGTAGGTAAAAAAGGCGGATCCTTATCCCCTTATATATGGGCGGACGAAGACTATGCGTCCCCACCGGCCTGGTAAAACTCGCTTATCTCCCAAGCGCCACAATCAATGGCGCGGTTGGGTTACCCACGTCCGTATTGATGGGAATCCCGGAATAAGGGGAACATGATCTCTGCTTCGACAAGATGTGCCAAGGAAACCGCTTCGCTAAACGCGCTGAGGTGGTATAATAAAAACGATTCAAGTAGAGGCTTGGTGGTGGTGTGACGTCATGCCACAAAATACGTCAGCAGATTGAACTTGTGTACATATTATTCTCTCTATGGTGGTATGTGGAATTTATTTTGCAGAGCCGGACACTATCCTGGTGTTCACAATCTTCTATGAATTATTCGGAGGAGGAACCCGCCCTGCAATGCCGAACAATATTCGCGCCGGACTCATCGTCATTGAAGCCTGGTTCAGGGGCTACTGAGGGAGTCCTGGACTAGGGGGTGTCCGGATAGCCGGACTATCATCATCGGTCGGACTCCAAGACTATGAAGATACAAGATTGAAGACTTCGTCCCGTGTCCGGATGGGACTTTCCTTGGCGTGGAAGGCAAGCTTGGCGATACGGATATGTAGATCTCCTACCATTGTAACCGACTCTGTGTAACCCTAGCCCTCTCCAGTGTCTATATAAACCGGGGGGTTTTAGTGTCACGCCCAATATGCGACCCTATCCAAAAGGAACTCGAAGGTCCCACCAAGGATAGACCCGCATATTGAAACGCTTTTGCAAGGTGGATATCATTACATCAACATTACATAATAGATGGGGATACATACATAAGGCATACAATGCCACACGAATACAACATCATCTTACATAAGAGCACCATCCGGCTACGGATGAAACACAAACAGAAACTCAAACGACATCCACCCTGCTAGCCCAGGCTGCCGACCTGGAACCTATCCCCTGATCGAAGAAGAAGCAGAAGAAGAACTCCAAGACAAGCAAACATCGCTCTCACGTCATGATCATCGCATAACCTGTACCTGCAACTGTTGTTGTAGTAATCTGTGAGCCACGAGGACTCAGCAATCCCATTACCATGGGTATCAAGACTAGCAAAGCTTAATGGGAAAGGAAGGGGTAAATTGGTGAGGTTGCAGTAGCGACTAAGCATATATGGTGGCTAACATACGCAAATGAGAGCGAGAAGAGAAGCAAAGGAACGGTCGTGAAGCTAGCAATGACAAGAGGTGATCCTGAACTCCTACTTACGTCAAACATAACCCAAAAACCGTGTTCACTTCCCGGACTCCGCCAAGAAGAGACCATCACGGCTACACACTCAGTTGATGCGTTTTAATTCGGATCTGGTGTCAAGTTATCTACAACCGGACATTAACAAATTCCCATCTGCCACATAACCGCGGGCACGGCTCTCGAAAGTTTATACCCTGCAGGGGTGTCCCAACTTAGCCCATGATAAGCTCTCGCGATCAACGAAGGATATTCCTTCTCCCAGGAAGACCCGATCAGTCTCGGAATCCCGGTTTACAAGACATTTCGACAATGGTAAAACAAGACCAGCAAAGCCGCCCGATGCGCCGACAATCCCGATAGGAGCTGCACATATCTCGTTCTCAGGGCAACACCGGATAAGTCAAGCTACGAGTAAAACCAGACCTCGAGTTTCCCCGAGGGGGCCCCGCAGGCTGCTCGGTTCGGACCAGCACTTAGAGAAGCACTGGCCCGGGGGGCTGAATAAAGATGACCCTCGAGAGAGCGACTCCGAAGGGAAAAGTAGGTGGTGGTGAGGCAAATGGTAAAACCAAGGTTGGGCCTTGCTGGAGGAGTTTTATTCAAAGCGAACTGTCAAGGGGGTCCCATAAATCACCCGACCGCGTTAGGAACGCAAAATCCGGGAACATAACACCGGTATGACGGAAACTAGGGCGGCAAGAGTGGAACAAAACACCAGGCATAAGGCCGAGCCTTCCACCCTTTACTAAATATATAGATGCATTAATTAAATAAGAGATATTGTGATATCCCAACATAACCCTGTCCACCATGGAGCAAACTTCAACTTCACCTGCAACTAACAACGCTATAAGAGGGGCTGAGCAAAGCGGTAACATAGCCAATCAACGGTTTGCTAGGAAGGGTGTCAAAGATTAGAGGTTCATGGCAATTTGGGAGGCTTGAAGAACAAATGATAGGTAGCGCAGCAAAGCGATAGAACGAAGCAACTAGCATAGCAATGATAGTAGTGAGATCCAGGGTAGCGGTCATCTTGCCTGAAATCCCGCTAGGAAGAAGAACGAGTCCATGAAGAAGACGAACGAGAGTAGTCGAACGAATCCTCACAATCGCAACATTACCGGGACTAAGAAGCAACACCGAAAAGAAACAAACAACATGGTAAATGCACAAGCATAAACATGGCATGATGCACAAACAAGTATGATGCATGTCCAGTTTAATGAGGCATGGCATGGCAAAGTGCAACAAAGAATACGACAATTTAAGTGGAGCTCAATATGCAACGAGTTGCATATTGACAAAACACCACATTCGAGTTATTTAGTTCACTCTCGTTTAGGTACACAACAATGTTAAATGTTGTTAAACATGGCAAGATGTGAAACAAAAGTAAACTAACTATTTCGGCAAGTTTAAATGAGGCCGGAACAACAAACAACATTTTCGGCAAACCCTCATATGCAATTTATGAATTAGCTACTTTTCTGACCTAAACCATATTTTAAGGTTGTTAAACAGGAAAATAAAGTGAACCATGTTAAACTAGGCATTTTTCCACCCCATTTACATATAAAGTTTATTTAAAACCGAGCTACGGTTATTTAGTTATGAAATAAATCATTTTAGCATGGCATTTAAGCAAATTAAAGCAAACAACAATTTAAACATTTTAAACATGGATGAAAGTGGCATATTATGAAACTAGATGAAATTCTAAGCATTTTACATGTTTATCTCATTTTAAACCGATGCACTGTTTATGAGATATTAAATGCATGAAGACTAGGGACTTTTCTGAAAAACAGTAAAACACTGGATAAATCCTAAAATCGCACAGACTGAAAAAAAACACTACTGGGCTGAAACTGTTGGGCGCTAGGCTGCTCACCTAGCTGGGCTAGGCCCAGATCGGTGGAGGTGGGAGCTGGGCCGCAGTCAACGGCGAAGGGGAGGTGGCCCAGGTGCGTGCGGTCGATCTGGAGGCAGCGACGCGGTCAGCAGGCGCCGCTGGTGCGCTCGTACAGTTGCTCGAAGCAGAGGATGGAGCGGGACTTGGGGACGAGCTCTCTCCAGCGAGGGACATGAACGGCGCGGGATCCCGGCGAGGTTCAGGGCTTGGCTGGCGCAGTGCCACGCGGGAAGGAGGGCGCCGGATCCACCGGACTGGGACGAGGCAAGGGGCGCCATGGATGTGGTCGATGCTGCTCTTTCCTGTTCAACAGGGAAGGGGAGAGCAGGGGAGGTCAGAGAGGGCAAGAGAGAGAGAGAGACGGGGACGCGCGACGGCGGGGTCTCACCGGCGAGGTCCGGCGTGGGACGGTGCGGACGGGAGGCCATGTGGACGGGGAGTGGCTGGGCTGTGGCCGGCGGAAGGCGGACTTGGCGAGAGGAGGTCGAGGCAGAGGCGCGGGAGAGCAGATGGGTCTGCGTGCGGCGGTGTGGCGAAGCAGAGCCCGACGGGGGGGGGGGGGGGGGGGCTCTCCATGGCAGAAGGCGAGGCCGGAGGGGTACGGAACGGACGGGTCCGTCCGGGAACAGGGCGGAGGCGAGCTGGGCGTCGAGGAGCTGTAGGCCATGGCGACGACACGGTCCTGTTCAGGGAGAGAGAGATGTGACCGAAGAGAAAGGAGAAAGAAAGAGAGCTATGAAAGGAAAAGAGCGGGACGAGGCCGGTCCTGGTGTTGCTGTACTCCGGCGGGGCACTCCGACGAGACCACTTGCCGGCGCGGGGGCGAGCGATGCGGCTGTTGTCTCCTCGAATAAGTGGATGGATCGGATTTGGGTGTGGCTGGTTGTGGTTGGGCGGCGGCAGAAAACGTGGAAGGTGGTCGGAATGATTTGGATCGAGGAGAAGGTGGCGGCTGTGGCTGGTGGTTTGGATCGGGTGGGATCCCGAGGAGGATTTGGAAGGTGGCGGCGCGAGGGATTGGATGGATGGAACAGCCTAGGCCTAGGGTTAGGTTGGTTATATAGGTAGGTTGGTTAGCTTAGAGCAAAACGGACCCTCCGATTAGAATCGAACGATCGAAAATAAACAGGTTAGAGAGTTCAAATAAGAAAACAGAGATGTTTTAGGGATGTTGGGGGATGATCCGAACCCAACGGTGATGACTGTCTGGGTCGGGTTCGGGGGAGTTTCGGACACGCGCGAGAGGGGTCAAGAGAGGTCAACGAGGACAAGGGTCTGACAAAATGACAACGGAGGCAAAGAGAGAAAAGGGCAACTGCAAATGTCTACGAGTTTTTATGAAAACATGCAAATGCAATGCGCATGATGCTATGAGATGAGATGCACGCCAAGAACAAAATGCAAAACAAAATACAAAAACCCAACCACGAAGGAAATATCATATCTCATCTCCGGAAAAGGCAAGAGTTGGAGTTACAAATATGGAAAGTTGTATCCGGGGCGTTACAACACTCCACCACTACGAGAGGATCTCGTCCCGAGATCTAGGATGACACCAGAGAGAAACGGAAGAGGAAAAGAAGAGGTAAAACTAAGTTGCTTCTTCGACAAAAGAGTGAAACCAAAGAACCTTGAGAGGTTGAAAAGTTGAAAGAAAGAACACAACGGAGTTGAACACAATTGAGAGCACTGTAGTAGAAAATAGAAACAAGGAGCACCATGTGAACCTTGGAGGTTGCAAAGCTATGAATGATGAGTACAATGGACAAGAAGGAATTGGAACCACCCTGGTTGAAACGAGATAAACAAGGAGCAAGGAAGAAGAAATTCGGACAAAATCTCCGGTTGAAAAGAGATGCAAGACTTGATAAGATGAAAAGAACTTGAAGAGATGACACAACACTCCGGTTAAATGGATAAGCAAGAAAAGAACACGATCCTCAAAAAACAAGGTGATGGGTGAAGAGCACAACATCGCAATGCTTCCGTAACGAAAGAATAGAAGTTAGATCGTTGGGATAAAGGGACGGAGAAGAAAATGACAACTTCTGCCATAAAAGAACTTGGAAAGCACCCTTCCAAGAAGGTTATAACAGAGTTGTTGGAAAACCAACAACGAAACGAATAAGCTTGTAGTGGGCTTATGGAAAAATCTCAAAATTATGAGGTGAGCTTCTGCCACCAACGTAAAGAAATGATTGGATTGATATCAACAAGGAGACGAGAAACTTATTTCACCGGGAGGACAAATAAAGAACTTGGGTCATTTATAAGCACCATAAATAGCAACAATCCTTAGGGAAAGCTTTAGGTGAAATATAACCCAAGATAACTCCAATGAAGAGATTGATGGATTTAAATACCTCATTCTAGGCAACAAGTGAATCATGAAGCACGAGGAGAAATTGCCAAGAGTGACATAACACCATCTCAAGAGATAAGGTACAAAGAATTGCACTTCGGAATGCAAGAAGAAGAATACTTGAGCTCCTCAAAGCAAAACATGTGTTGAACACCATGTTTATTTTAGAGTATAGCTTGGCGGGTCATAACTTCAAGAGAAATCTTGAAAAACAAATCGAGAATGAAAGGAATCCTTGACGAACCACCATGTAGAGCCTCCATGAAGAACTCCGGTAATAAAAGGATGATAGAAAGAAAGGGAAGTTGAAAACACAAGGTGAATCCTTGCAATGATTTAGATGAAGCTTTGAAATGATATAACCGAGAAAAACTTGGAACTCCGGAAAGAAAAGATGAAGCATCTCGGACCAAGAATGTGATATGATGAACAAACTCCGAAAAGAAGAGATGAACAACTTAGAACTGAGAAATTGCTACCATTACGAACTCCGGAAGAATGAATCAATCACTTGGATGAAACAAGAACAAGAATTATGTTATGCGTATCCTTCACCAATTTAAATTGATGACAAGCAACGGATTTTGCATATTACTTATTCTCGTAGAAAGGATTAAGAGGGATATAGCGTGAACTTGAGAAGGTATTGATGGAACCACCGGTGGGATTTGGAAACAACGAATGAATTAATATTATAACGAAGGAAGTGAAATCTTGAACGAACCACCATAAGAATTGAAAATGAACGTAGCAAAGGCACAATTCACCGGAAAGAATTGGAAAATTAATGAAGATACTTGAGGGGATTTAGAAACATGAGCACGAAGAGAACGTGAACTGATTAGAGGATATTTGAACGATTCACCGGTAAGATTTGGAGAACGGTAGCTACACGCTGAGAATGAAGAATTATGACATGATGGCGTTCGGAGGAAAGAAATGGAAACAACTCATGAAATGCTCCGGATGGTAAGAAAAAAATTGTCACAATCAAAACAATTATGAGGATAGCATGAAGCTAGAACCAAGAATATTCAAGAGAATGGACCAAGATTTAAGAGAAATCTTTCTTCGGTCTTCAAATGTTGAGAATGATGATGAGAACCACCATGAATTGTTGAGATACTCCGGGAAAATTAAAAGAGGAAAGGTTGAGCCAAAGATGAAAAGAATTTGAAAATGACCTTGGAGAAGGCATGTGACTGATGAAAATTCATTCTTACGTCAAACTTGGAAATGAATTTGAGAATCGCTCCGGAATAATTAGAAGAGTCAGGTAAGATCCTGGAAAAAGACATGTGGGTTAGGGCCCAATCAAAACAAAACACCGTTGAAAATGATTTTAAAGAGAGATTGCACCGTTTGAATTAAATGGCTTGAATGAGAGAAAACCCTTGAAGTAACTCGAACGGATTAAGAATGGAAACATGAATCTTCCAAGATATCCTCAACACTCCGGATATGAACAGAGAGAGAGGTGAGCAATTAAGAGGTGCACCGACATGGAAAACATTTGAAACGAGGAAAGGAATATGATGATTATCGAAAGCTTGAATTGGATCCACCGGAGAAGAAAAAAGAACGAAGGATGATGAAAGGATCGATATTGTTGAGCTGGGTTAACACCTCAGTGGAGAAAGCTAAAATTGACCGTCATGATGAGGCGAGAGCCGGTCACTGTTCGAGAGGTTTTTGCGAGTCCTTGAAGACTTATGCCGCTTAGAGCAAGGATCGGGATCCTGTCCGGCCCAGGCGTGGATAGCGCCCCAAATTCGGCCTTCCGAAGACTAGGGGCTTCGCCAAAATTTAAAATTATAGAATTCTATGGCTAAGTGAGAGTGTTCAAGCATTATAAGTCCGGTTTCCTTGTTCGCTGTGTTGAGCGCCTCCCTAGATGGACCCAAAAATGGGAACAAGAGTGCTCAAGTTTATCCCGAACACCCCAGCACTCGCGGCATGGGGGCTGAAGCCGACGACTTGCCATATCTCAGATTTGATAAACAGCCGCACAGAAGGTAATATTTTAAATCAACAAGCGTTGCTTAGCGCATATGAACTAAGTTTTCAGCGCACAGGATAACAAAATGCGAGTCTACTCAAAAATTACATCTTTGGAGCACTCCCCCGCAATAGTGCGGGCGCCCTTCAGCACACTCTTATAATACATCTCGGGCGTGCGATGCTCCTTGCCCTCTGGTGGCGGGTCCGTCACAAGCTTCTGGGCATCCATCTTGCCCCAGTGCACCTTTGCGCGGGCAAGGGCCCGACGGGCACCCTCAATACAGGCGGAGTGCTTGATGACTTCAACCCACGGGCACGCATCCACCAGCCACCGCACCAGGCCGAAGTAGCTCCCAGGCATGGCCTCCTTAGGCCACAGCCGAACTATGAGGCCCTTCATGGCCTGTTCGGCCGCCTTGTGGAGCTCGACCAGCTGCTTCAGCTGGTCGCTAAGGGGCACCGGATGTCCGGCCTCAGCATACTGAGACCAGAAGACCTTCTCCGTTGAGCTCCCCTCCTCGGCCTGGTAGAATGCGGCAGCATCGGACACGCTGCGAGGAAGATCTGCGAACGCTCCTGGAGAGCTCCGAATTCGGGTAAGCAACAGGTAATTAACACTCACATGCTTACTTTGCATGAAAAATGCCTTACCCGCTGCTATTTTCTTCACCGCCTCAATCTCCTGGAGGGCCTTGTAGGCTTCGGCCTTAGCGGCTTTGGCACTCTCAAGAGCCGTTGCAAGCTCAGACTCTCGAGTCTTCGAGTCAAGCTCCAGGCTCTCATGTTTTTTCACGAGATTCTGGAGCTCTTGTTGTACCTCCGCCACCCGCGCCTCCTGCTTCTCTCGCTCGGTGCGCTCTGCGGCCGCATCGCGTTCGGCCGTGGCCACCGCCTCTTTCAGGGTCGCCACCTTGTTAGTGGCCCCTGCAATACCCACGTTATCCTTGTCATTCTTTTTGCAACCAAAATCCTTTTCTGTAAGGTACAATTTTAATAAGGTGTTACTCACCTTCGTTGTCCTCGAGCTGCTTCTTGGCACGGCCGAGCTTGTTCTCGGACCGCTCGAGGTTTTCCTTCAAAGTATTGACCTCCGCAGTCAATGCGGCAGAGGTCAGCAACGCAGCCTGCAATCCCATATTGACATATTTTTTATGACTCCTGCGTATATCTTTTTAGATCCTCAGTCCGGCTTTTCTTTCCGAACACCGAACCGAGCATCAGGGGCTACTGTCTATGCGGTACCATTGTATACGTATTGAAATTCTTGCCTCAAAGCCTGTTATAAGGCTTCTGCAGGCTTCGGTCAGCCCGCTCTTGGCGAGCTGCACCTTCTGAATCACCGCACTCATAACGGTGCAGTGTTCCTCTTCAATGGAGGCGCCATTGAGCGCCTCCAGCAAGCTATCCAGCGCCTCCGGTTGGACGGAGGCCGCCGGCGTCACGGTCTTGCCCTTCTTACGAAGGGGTCGCCCGCCGGACTCCGGAGCCACTGTGGGTTCGGGGCCGAGTCCGGTGCAAAGTCTGGAAGGTTGTCCTCCGACACCTCCGAGGCCCTCTCCTCCTGGTGGGTCCCTTCCTGGGATCCCACCTCGGCATCGTCCGCGACACGGGGGGTGGAGGCAGTCGGAAGGGAATCCATATCCGACGCACCTAAGGACCCGCTCGACGAAGCGGGAAGATCATCCTTGGGCGGACTGCAGGGTTGTATGCGACATTAAAAAGACATTATGTGGCGAAAAGGAAAAACCTTGAAGTTATTCGGGAGTCCGGATACTTACGATCTCGCCAGGGGCTTGGCCCTTGGAGGCCAATCCTCGTCGTCATCACTGGCGTTGGCGGAGCAGTCCGGGGGAAGAGTTTTTCCCTTCTTAGACCCTTCGGCCTTCCTTGTTGGGGAGGCCTTCCTTTTCTTCCCTCCCCCCGCTAGGGGAGAGGCTTTCTTCTTCTCCTCCTCGCCTTGGTGGGAGGAGTCGGCCTCAGATTCATCATCCGATAGCACCTGAAAACGGGAACTCTTCCGAGTCCCCGTGGCCTTCTTCTTCGGCACCACGTGGGGTGCCGGAGCCAGCAGCCCCGTTAGGTGGGCGTCCGCTGGGTCCTCTGGCAATGGGGCCGGACAGGTAGTCCGTTCGGCCTTCGCCAGCCAGTCCTGTCATAGGTAAAGGGAGTTTAGATCCCGCATAGAGTCAAACTATGGAAAACAAGTGGCAAAATCACTTACCTCGTCAGCTGGACGCTGCGAGCGGAATCCGCGATCTTCGGTAGCGGATGCAGGAGCCTCGACGCCCTTGAACAGCACCTTCCAGACATCTTCGTACGTAGTGTCGAAGAGCCCGCTCAGAGTCTGGTGCTGCACCGGATCGAATTCCCACATGTTGAAGCCCCGTCGTTGGCACAGGAGAATCCGACGGATGAGCATGACCTGGACTATGTTGACAAGCTTGAGCTTCTTGTCCACCAGCTTCTGGATACAGGCTTGGAGTCTGGTCAGCTCCTCCGAATCCCCCCAGATCCGGCCACTCTCTTTCCAGGAGGTGAGCCGTGTAGGGATGCCGGATCTGAATTCAGGGGCCGCTTCCCAATCAGGGTCACGCGGCTCGGTGATGTAGAACCACCCCGATTGCCACCCCTTGATGGTTTCCACGAAAGTGCTCTCCAGCCACGTAACGTGGGACATCCTGCCCACCATGGCGCCTCCGCACTCCGCTTGGCTGCCCTTCACAACCTTCGGCTTGACACTGAAGGTCTTGAGCCACAAGCCGAAGTGGGGCTAGATGCAGAGGAAGGCCTCGCACACGACGATAAACACCGAGATGTTGAGGATGAAATTGGGGGCCAGATCATGGAAATCTAGGCCGTAGTAGAACATGAGTCCCCGAACAAAGGGATGAAGTGGGAAGCCCAGTCCGCGGAGGAAATGGGGAAGAAATAGTACCCTCTCATGGGGCCTGGGGGTGGGGATGAGCTCTCCCTTGTCGGGGAGCCGGTGCGCGATGTCGCTGGACAAATATCCGGTGTCGCGCAGCTTCTGGATCTGCCCCTCCGTGACGGAGGAGGCCATCCACTTGCCTCCCGCTCCGGACATAGTTGGAGAAGGTTGAGGTGAGAAGTGCGGACTTGGGCGCTGGAGCTCGAGTTCACGGAGATGGATAAGCCAAGGAGGAAGAAGGCGCAGGTAAAAGGGTTGGGTCTTTATCCCCTTATATGGGCGGACAAAAGCATGTGTCCCCACCGGCCTGGTAAAACTCGCTTATCTCCCAAGCGTCACAATCAATGGCGCGGATGGGTTACCCACGTTCGTATTGATGGGAATCCTGGAATAAGGGGAACACGATCTCTGCTTCGACAAGACGTGCCAAGGAAACCGCCTCGCTAAACATGCTGAGGTGGAACAATAAATTTGAGTAAAGGCTTGGTAGTGGTGTGAGGTCACACCACAAAATACGTCAGCAGATTGAACTTGTGTAATATTATTCTCTCTACGGTGGTATGTGGAATTTATTTTGCAGAGCCGGACACTATCCTGGTGTTCACAATCTTCTATAAATTATTCGGAGGAAGAACCCGCCTTGCAATGCCGAAGACAACATGCGCGCCGGACTCGTCGTCATTGAAGCCTGGTTCGGGGGCTACTGAGGGAGTTCCGGACTAGGGGGTGTCCGGATAGCCGAACTATCATCATCGGCCGAACTCCAAGACTATGAAGATACAAGATTGAAGAATTCGTCCCGTGTCCGGACGGGACTTTCCTTGGCGTGGAAGGCAAGCTTGGCGATACGGATATGTAGATTTCCTACCATTGTAACCGACTCTGTGTAACCCTAGCCCTCTCCGGTGTCTATATAAACCGGATGGCCTTAGTCCATAGGACGAACAACAATCATACCGTGGGCTAGCTTCTAGGGTTTAGCCTCCTTGATCTCGTGGTAGATCCACTCCTGTAACACACGTCATCAATATTAATCAAGCAGGACGTAGGGTTTTACCTCCATCAAGAGGGCCCGAACCTGGGTAAACATCGTGTCCCTCGTCTCCTGTTACCATCCGCCTAGACGCACAGTTCGGGACCCCCTACCCGAGATCCGCCGGTTTTGACACCAACAGTACACATCAATAACATGTATATCACATATACCTTTGTTCACCTTGCCATCCTTCTTATCCGCCAAATACTTGGGGCAGTTCCGCTTCCAGTGACAAGTCTGCTTGCAGTAGAAGCACTCAGTTTCAGGCTTAGGTCAAGACTTGGGTTTCTTCTCCTGAGCAGCAACTTGCTTGTTGTTCTTCTTGAAGTTCCCATTCTTCTTCCCTTTGCCCTTTTTCTTGAAACTAGTGGTCTTGTTGACCATCAACACTTGATGCTCCTTCTTGATTTCTACCTCCGCAGCCTTTAGCATTGCGAAGAGCTCGGGAATTGTCTTTTCCATCCCTTGCATATTATAGTTCATCACAAAGCTTTTGTAGCTTGGTGGCAGTGATTGGAGAATTCTGTCAATGACGCTATCATCCGGAAGATTAACTCCCAGTTGAATCAAGTGATTATTATACCCAGACATCTTGAGTATATGCTCATTGACAGAACTATTCTCCTCCATCTTGCAGCTATAGAACTTATTGGAGACTTCATATCTCTCAATCCGGACATTTGCTTGAAATATTAACTTCAACTCCTGGAACATCTCATATGCTCCATGACGTTCAAAATGTCGTTGAAGTCCCGGTTCTAAGCCGTAAAGCATGGCACACTGAACTATCGAGTAGTCATCAGCTTTGCTCTGCCAGACGTTCACAACATCTGGTGTTGCTCCTGCAGCAGGCCTGGCACCCAGCGGTGCTTCCAGGACGTAATTCTTCTGTGCAGCAATGAGGATAATCCTCAAGTTACGGACCCAGTCCGTGTTATTGCTACCATCGTCTTTCAACTTTGCTTTCTCAAGGAACGCATTAAAATTCAACGGAACAACAGTACGGGCCATCTATGTACAATCAACATAGACAAGCAAGATACTATCATCTATTAAGTTCATGATAAATTTAAGTTCAATTAATCATATTACTTAAGAACTCCCACTTAGAAAGACATCTCTCTAATCCTCTAAGTGATCACGTGATCCAAATCAACTAAACCATAACCGATCATCACGTGAAATGGAGTAGTTTTCAATGGTGAACATCACTATGTTGATCATATCTACTATATGATTCACGCTCGACCTTTTGGTCTCAGTGTTCCGAGGCCATATCTGCATATGCTAGGCTCGTCAAGTTTAACTTGAGTATTCTGCGTGTGCAAAACTGGCTTGCACCTGTTGTAGATGGACGTAGAGCTTATCACACCCGATCATCACATGGTGTCTAGGCACGACGAACTTTGTCAACGGTGCATACTCAGGGAGAACACTTTTATCTTGAAATTTAGTGAGAGATCATCTTATAATGCTACCGTCAATCAAAGCAAGATAAGATGCATAAAAGATAAACATCACATGCAATCAATATACGTGATATGATATGGCCATCATCATCTTGTGCTTGTGATCTCCATCTCTGAAGCACCTCCATGATCACCATCGTCACTGGCGCGACACCTTGATCTCCATCGTAGCATCATTGTCGTTTACGCCGTCTATTGCTTCTACGACTATCGCTACCGCTTAGTGATAAAGTAAAGCAATTACAGGGCGTTTGTATTTCATAGAATAAAGCGACAACCATATGGCTCCTCCAGTTGCCGATAACTTCGGTTACAAAACATGATCATCTCATACAATAAAATATAGCATCACGTCTTGACCATATCACATCACAACATGCCCTGCAAAAACAAGTTAGACGTCCTCTACTTTGTTGTTGCAAGTTTTACGTGGCTGCTATGGGCTTAGCAAGAACCGTTCTTACCTACGCATCAAAACCACAACAATAGTTTGTCAAGTTGGTGATGTTTTAACCTTCGCAAGGACCGGGCGTAGCCACACTCGGTTCAACTAAAGTTGGAGAAACTGACACCCGCCAGCCACCTGTGTGCAAAGCACGTCGGTAGAACCAGTCTCGCGTAAGCGTACGCGTAATGTCGGTACGGGCCGCTTCATCCAACAATACCGCCGAACCAAAGTATGACATGCTGGTAAGCAGTATGACTTGTATCGCCCACAACTCACTTGTGTTGCACTCGTGCATATAACATCAACGCATAAAACCTAGGCTCGGATGCCACTGTTGGGGAACGTAGTAATTTCAAAAAAAATCTACGCACACGCAAGATCATGGTGATGCATAGCAACGAGAGGGGAGAGTATTGTCTACGTACCCTCATAGACCGGCAACGGAAGCGTTGACACTGTTGGAAATATGCCCTAGAGGCAATAATAAATTAGTTATTATTATTATATTTCCTTGTTCATGATAATCATTTATTATCCATGCTATAATTGTATTGATAGGAAACTTAGATACATGTGTGGGTACATAGACAACACCATGTCCCTAGTAAGCCTCTAGTTGACTAGCTCATTGATCAATAGATGGTTACGGTTTCCTAACCATGGACATTGGATGTAGTTGATAACGGGATCACATCATTAGGAGAATGATGTGATGGACAAGACCCAATCCTAAGCCTAGCACAAAGATCGTGTAGTTCGTATGCTAAAGCTTTTCTAATGTCAAGTATCATTTCCTTAGACCATGAGATTGTGCAACTCCTGGATACCGTAGGAATGCTTTGGGTGTACCAAACGTCACAACGTAACTGGGTGGCTATAAAGGTGCACTACGGGTATCTCCGAAAGTGTCTGTTGGGTTGGCACGAATCGAGACTGGGATTTGTCACTCCGTGTGACGGAGAGGTATCTCTGGGCCCACTCGGTAGGACATCATCATAATGTGCACAATGTGACCAAGGGGTTGATCACGGGATGATGTGTTACGGAACAAGTAAAGAGACTTGCCGGTAACGAGATTGAACAAGGTATCGGCATACCGACGATTGAATCTCGGGCAAGTACAATACCGCTAGACAAAGGGAATTGTATACGGGATTGATTGAATCCTTGACATCGTGGTTCATCCGATGAGATCATCGTGGAACATGTGGGAGCCAACATGGGTATCTAGATCCCGTTGTTGGTTATTGGCCGGAGAGTTGTCTCGGTCATGTCTGCATGGTTCCCGAACCCGTAGGGTCTACACACTTAAGGTTCGATGATGCTAGGGTTATAAAGGAAGTTTGTATGTGGTTACCGAATGTTGTTCGGAGTCCCAGATGAGATCCTGGACGTCAAGAGGAGTTCCGGAATGGTCTGGAGGTAAAGATTTATAAATGGGAAGTCCTGTTTTGGTCACCGGAAAAGTTCTGGGTGCTATCGGTAATGTACCGGGACCACCGGGAGGGTCCCGGGGGTCCACCAAGTGGGGCCACCGGCCCCAGAGGGCTGCATGGGCCAAGTGTGGGAGGGGACCAGCCCCAGGTGAGCTGGTGCGCCCCCCCACCAGGGCACAAGGCGCCTAGGGCTTTGGGGGAACCCTAAAGGGGGGCGCCCCCTTGCCTTGGGGGGCAAGGTAACCCCCCTGGCTGCCGCCCCCTCCTCAGATTGGATCTGAGGGGGCCGG
This sequence comes from Triticum aestivum, assembly GCF_018294505.1. Lineage (NCBI taxonomy): Eukaryota > Viridiplantae > Streptophyta > Magnoliopsida > Poales > Poaceae > Triticum > Triticum aestivum. The sequence goes on along the minus strand of NC_057810.1, from coordinate 557,176,421 downwards.
CCCCCTCTCCCTTGCCCCTATATATATGTGGGGGGTGGAAGGGCAGCCGCACCCAAGTTCTGGTGCAGCCCTCCCCCTTTCCCAAGTCCTCCTCCTCTCCCGTGGTGCTTAGCGAAGCCCTGCAGGATTGCCACGCTCCTCCACCACCACCACGCCGTCGTGCTGCTGCTGGATGGAGTCTTCCCCAACCTCTCCCTTTCTCCTTGCTGGATCAAGGCACGGGAGACGTCACCGGGCTGCACGTGTGTTGAACGTGGAGGTGCCGTCCGTTCGGCACTAGGATCTCCGGTGATATGGATCACAACGAGTACGACTCCTTCAACCCCGTTCACTTGAACGCTTCCGCTTAGCGATCTACAAGGGTATGTAGATGCACTCTCCTTCCCCTCGTTGCTAGATTACTCCATAGATTGATGCGTAGAAAATTTTGAATTTCTGCTACCTTCCCCAAAAGTGGCATCATGAGCTAGGTCTATTGCGTAGATTTTATGCACGAGTAGAACACAAAGTAGTTGTGGGCGTTGATTTTGTTCAATATGCTTACCGTTACTAGTCCAATCTTGTTTCGACGGTATTGTGGGATGAAGCGGCCCGGACCGACCTTACACGTACACTTACGTGAGACAGGTTCCACCGACTGACATGTACTTGTTGCATAAGGTGGCTAGCGGGTGCCAGTCTCTCCCACTTTAGTCGGATTGGATTCGATGAAAAGGGTCCTTATGAAGGGTAAATAGCAATTGGCATATCACGTTGTGGCTTTTGCGTAGGTAAGAAACGTTCTTGCTAGAAACCCATAGCAGCCACGTAAAACATGCAAACAACAATTAGAGGACGTCTAACTTGTTTTTGCAGGGTATACTATATGATGTGATATGGCCAAAAAGAATCTGATGAATGATATGTGATGTATGAGATTGATCATGTTCTTGTAATAGGAATCACGACTTGCATGTCGATGAGTATGACAACCGGCAGGAGCCATAGGAGTTGTCTTTATTTATTGTATGACCTGCGTGTCATTGAACAACGCCATGTAATTACCTTACTTTATTGCTAAACCGTTAGCCATAGTAGTAGAAGTAATAGTTGGCGAGACAACTTCATGGAGACACGATGATGGAGATCATGATGGATCATGGTGTCATGCCGGTGACGATGATGATCATGGAGCCCCGAAGATGGAGATCAAAAGGAGCAAAATGATATTGGCCATATCATGTCACTTTTTGATTGTATGTGATGTTTATCATGTTTATGCATCTTATTTGCTTAGAACGACGGTAGTAAATAAGATGATCCCTCATTAAAATTTCAAGAAAGTGTTCCCCCTAACTGTGCACCATTGCGAAAGTTCATTGTTTCGAAGCACCATGTGATGATCGGGTGTGATAGATTCTAACGTTCACATACAACGGGTGTAAGCCAGATTTACACACGCGAAACACTTAGGTTGACTTGACGAGCCTAGCATGTACAGACATGGCCTCGGAACACAAGAGACCGAAAGGTCGAGCATGAGTCATATGGTAGATACGATCAACATGAAGATGTTCACCGATGATGACTAGTCCGTCTCACGTGATGATCGGACACGGCCTAGTTGACTCAGATCATGTAATCACTTAGATGACTAGAGGGATGTCTATCTGAGTGGGAGTTCATAAGATGAACTTAATTATCCTGAACATAGTCAAAAGATTCTTGCAAATTATGTCGTAGCTCGCGCTTTAGTTCTACTGTTTTAGATATGTTCCTAGAGAAAATTTAGTTGAAAGTTGATAGTAGCAATTATGCGGACTGGGTCCGTAAACTGAGGATTGTCCTCATTACTGCGTAGAAGCTTATGTCCTTAATGCACCGCTCAGTGTGCTGAACCCTGAACGTCGTCTGTGGATGTTGCGAACATCTGACATAGACGTTTTGATAACTACGTGATAGTTCAGTTAAATGGTTTAGAGTTGAGGCACCAAAGACGATTTCGAAACGTCGCGGAACATATGAGATGTTTCGAGGGCTAAAATTGGGATTTCAGGCTCGTGCCCACAAGAGGTATAAGACCTCCGACAATTTTCTTAGCCTGCAAACTAAGGGAGAAAAGCTCAATCGTTGAGCTTGTGCTCAGATTGTCTGAGTACAACAATCACTTGAATCGAGTGGGAGTTGATCTTCCAGATGAGATAGTGATGTTTCTCCAAAGTCATTGCCACCAAGCTGCTAGAGCTTCGTGATGAACTATAACATATCAGGGATAGATATGATGATCCTTGAGATATTCGCGATGTTTGACGCCGCGAAAGAAGAAATCAAAAAGGAGCATCAATTGTTGATGGTTAGTGAAACCACTAGTTTCAAGAAGGGCAAGGGCAAGAAGGGATACTTCATGAAACGGCAAATCAGCTGTTGCTCTAGTGAAGAAACCCAAGGTTGAACCCAAACCCGAGACTAAGTGCTTCTGTGATAAGGGGAACAACCACTAGAGCAGAATTACCCTAGATACTTGGTAGATGAGAAGGCTGGCAAGGTCGATAGAAGTATATTGGATATACATTATGTTAATGTGTACTTTACTAGTACTCCTAGTAGCACCAGGGTATTAGATACCGGTTCGGTTGCTAAGTGTTAGTAACTCGAAATAAAAGCTACGGAATAAACGGAGACTAGCTAAAGGTGAGCTGACGATATGTGTTGGAAGTATTTCCAAGGTTGATGTGATCAAGCATCACACGCTCCCTCTACCATTGAGATTGGTGTTAAACCTAAATAATTGTTATTTGGTGTTTGCGTTGAGCATAGACATGATTTGATTATGTCTATCGCAATACGGTTATTCATTTAAGGAGAATAATGGTTACTCTGTTTATTTGAATAATACCTTCAATGGTCTTGCACCTAAAATGAATGGTTTATTGAATCTTGATCGTAGTGATACACATGTTCATGCCAAAAGATATAAGATAGTAATGATAGTACCACCTACTTGTGGCATTGCCATGTAAGTCATATTGGTATAAAACGCATGAAGAAGCTCCATGTTGATGGATCTTTGGACTCACTCGTTTTTGAAAAGTTTGAGACATGCGAACCATGTCTATTAGTGTATATGCATGAAGAAACTCCATGCAAATGGACCGTTTGGACTCACTTGATTTTGAATCACTTGAGACATGCAAATCATACCACATGGGCAAGATGACTGAAAGCCTCGTTTTCAGTAAAATGGAACAAGAAAGCAACTTGTTGGAAGTAATACATTTTGATGTGTGCAGTCCAATGAGTGCTGAGGCACGCAGTGGATATCATTATGTTCTTACTTCACGGATGATTTGAGTAGATACTGAGTATATTTACTTGATGAAACACAAGTCTGAATTATTGAATGGTTCAAGTAATTTCAGAGTGAAATTGAAGATCATCGTGACAAGAGGATAAAATGTCTATGATATGATCATAGAGATAAGTATCTGAGTTACGAGCTTTGGCACGCAATTAAGACATTGTGGAAATTGTTTCACAATTAATACCGCCTGGAACACCATAGTGTGATGGTGTGTCCGAACATCATAGTTGCACCCTATTGGATATGGTGCGTACCATGATGTCTCTTATCGAATTACCACTATCGTTCATGGGTTAGGCATTAGAGACAACCGCACTCACTTTAATAGGGCACCACGTAATTCCGTTGAGACGACACCGTTTGAACTATGGTTTGGAGAAACCTAAGTTGTCGTTTCTTAAAAGTTTGGGGCTGCGACGCTTATGTGAAAAAGTTTCAGGTTGATAAGCTCGAACCCAAAGCGGATAGAAATGAATCTTCATAGGACACCCAAAACAGTTGGGTATACCTCCTAATTCAGATCCGAAAGCAATAGGGATTGTTTCTTAAATCGGGTCCTTTCTCGAGGAAAAGTTTGTCTCGAAAGAATTGAGTGGGAGGATGGTGGAGACTTGATAAGGTTATTGAACCATCACTTCAACCAGTGTGTAGCAGGGCACAGGAAGTTGTTCCTGTGGCACCTACACCAATTGAAGTGGAAGTTGATGATAGTGATCATGAAACTTCGGATCAAGTCACTACCAAACCTCGTAGGGTGACAAGGATGCGTACTACTTCAGAGTGGTATAGTAATCCTGTCTTGAAGGTCATGTTGCTAGACAACAATGAACCTACGAGCTATGGAGAAGCGATGATGGGCCCATATTCCGACAAATGGTTAGAAGCCATGAAATCCGAGATAGGATCCATGTATCAGAACAAAGCATGGACTTTGGTGGACTTGCCCGATGATTGGCAAGCCATTGAGATAAATGGATCTTTAAGAAGAAGACGGACATGGACGGTAATGTCACCGTCTATGAAGCTCGACTTGTGGCGAAGAGTTTTTCACAAGTTCAAGGAAGTTGACTACGATGAGATTTTCTCATCCGTAGCGATGCTTAAGTCCGTCGGAATCATGTTAGCATTAGCTGCATTTATGAAATCTGCCAAATGGATGTCAAAACGAGTTTCCTTACCAGTTTTCGTAAGGAAAGGTTGTATGCGATACAATCAGAAAGGTTTTGTCGATCCTAAGGATGCTAAAAGGTATGCTAGTTCCAGCGATCCTTCTAAGGACTGGAGTAAGCATCTCGGAGTTGGAATGTACGCTTTGATGAGATGATCAAAGATTTTGGGTTTATACAAAGTTTATGAGAAATTTGTATTTCCAAAGAAGTGAGTGGGAGCACTATAGAATTTCTGATAAGTATATGTTGTTGACATATTGTTGATCAGAAATGATGTAGAATTTCTGGAAAGCATATAGGGTTGTTTGAAAGGTGTTTTTCAATAGAAAACCTGGATTAAGCTTCTTGAACATTGAGCATCAAGATCTATGAGGATAGATCAAAAACGCTAAATGGTACTTTCAAATGAGCACATACCTTGACATGATCTTGAAGGTGTTCAAGATGGATCAGTCAAAGAAGGAGTTCTTGCCTGAGTTGTAAGGTACGAAGTTAAGACTTAAAGCTCGACCATGGCAGAATAGAGAGAAAGGACGAAGGTCGTCCCCTATGCTTCAGACGTAGGCTCTATAGTATGCTATGCTGTGTACCGCACCGGAAGTGTGCCTTGCCATGAGTCAGTCAAGGGGTACAAGAATGATCCAGGAATGGATCATTGGACAGCGGTCAAAAAATTGTCCTTGGAGTAAATAAGGACATGTTTCTCGATTATGGAGGTGATAAAGAGTTCGGCGTAAAGGGTTACGTCGATGCAAGCTTTAACACCTATCCGAGTGACTCTGAGTAGCAAACCGGATACGTATAGTGGAGCAACCATTTGGAATAGCTCCAACTAGAGCGTGGAAGCAGCATTTACAATTTGACCTAGAGATTTGCAAAGTACATACAAATCTGAATGTTGCAGACCCGTTGACTAAAAACCTCTCTCACAAGCAAAACATGATCAAACCCCAGAACTCATTGAGTCTTAATCACATGATGATGTGAACTAGTTTAGTGACACTAGTAAACTCTTTGGATGTTGGTCACATGGCGATGTGACCTGTGAGTGTTAATCACATGGCGATGTGAACTAGATTATTGACTCTAGTGCAAGTGGGAGACTGTTGGAAATATGCCCTAGAGGCAATAATAAATTAGTTATTATTATTATTATATTTCCTTCTTCATGATAATCGTTTATTATCCATGCTATAATTGTATTGATAGGAAACTCAGATACATGTGTGGGTACATAGACAACACCATGTCCCTAGTAAGCCTCTAGTTGACTAGCTCGTTGATCAATAGATGGTTACGGTTTCCTGACCATGGACATTGGATGTCGTTGATAACGGGATCACATCATTAGGAGAATGATGTGATGGACAAGACCCAATCCTAAGCCTAGCACAAAGATCGTGTAGTTCATATGCTAAAGCTTTTCTAATGTCAAGTATCATTTCCTTAGACCATGAGATTGTGCAACTCCCGGATACCGTAGGAATGCTTTGGGTGTACCAAACATCACAACGTAACTGGGTAGCTATAAAGGTGCACTACGGGTATCTCCGAAAGTGTCTGTTGGGTTGGCACGAATCGAAACTGGGATTTGTCACTCCGTGTGATGGAGAGGTATCTCTGGGCCCACTCGGTAGGACATCATCATAATGTGCACAATGTGACCAAGGGGTTGATCACGGGATGATGTGTTACGGAACGAGTAAAGAGACTTGCCGGTAACAAGATTGAACAAGGTATCGGCATACCGACGATCGAATCTCGGGCAAGTACAATACCGCTAGACAAAGGGAATTGTATACGGGATTGATTGAATCCTTGACATCGTGGTTCATCCGATGAGATCATCGTGGAACATGTGGGAGCCAACATGGGTATCCAGATCCCGCTGTTGGTTATTGACCAGAGAGTTGTCTCGGTCATGTCTGCATGGTTCCCGAACCCGTAGGGTCTACACACTTAAGGTTCGATGACGCTAGGGTATAAAGGAAGTTTGTATGTGGTTACCGAATGTTGTTAGGAGTCCCGGATGAGATCCCGGACGTCACGAGGAGTTCCGGAATGGTCCGGAGGTAAAGATTTATATATGGGAAGTCCTGTTTTGGTCACCGGAAAAGTTCCGGGTGCTATCGGTAATGTACCGGGACCACCGGGAGGGTCCCGGGGGTCCACCAAGTGGGGCCACCGGCCCCAGAGGGCTGCATGGGCCAAGTGTGGGAGGGGACCAGCCCCAGGTGGGCTGGTGCGCCCCCCCAGGCCCAGGCGCCTAGGACTTGGGGACCCTAAGGGGGGCCCCCTTGCCTGGGGGCAAGGCAACCCCCCTGGCCGCCGCCCCCTCCTCAGATTGGATCTGAGGGGGCCGGCCCCCCTCTCCCTTGCCCCTATATATATGTGGGGGTGGAAGGGTAGCTGCACCCAAGTTCTGGCGCAGCCCTCCCCCTCTCCCAAGTCCTCCTCCTCTCCCGCGGTGCTTGGCGAAGCCCTGCAGGATTGCCACGCTCCTCCACCACCACCACGCCGTCGTGCTGCTGCTGGACGGAGTCTTCCCCAACCTCTCCCTTTCTCCTTGGTGGATCAAGGAACTGGAGACGTCACCGTGCTGCACGTGTGTTGAACGCGGAGGTGCCATCCGTTCGGCTCTAGGATCTCCGGTGATATGGATCACGACGAGTACGACTCCTTCAACCCCGTTCACTTGAACGCTTCCGCTTAGCGATCTACAAGGGTATGTAGATGCACTCTCCTTCGCCTCGTTGCTAGATTACTCCATAGATTGATGCGTAGAAAATTTTGAATTTCTTCTACGTTCCCCAACAGACACAACGTAGAGGAAGTAGTCATACATCTTCTCGATCCGACCGATCCAAGTACCGAACGTACGGCACCTCCGAGTTCTGCACACGTTCAACTCGGTGACGTCCCTCGAGCTCCGATCCAGTTGAGTGTTGAGGGAGAGTTTCGTCAGCACGACGGCGTGATGACGGTGATGATGTTCTACCGACGCAGGGCTTCGCCTAAGCACCGCTACGATATGACCGAGGTGGAATATGGTGGAGGGGGGCACTGCACACGGCTAAGGAACGATCACGAAGATCAACTTGTGTGTTATGGGGTGCCCCCTGCCCCCATATATAAACGAGGGAGGGGGAGGTGCGGCCGACCCCTAGGGGTGCGCCTGGAGGAGTCCTACTCCCACCGGGAGTAGGACTCCCCCCTCTTTCCTTGTTGGAGAAGGAAAGGGGAAGGGGGAAAGAGGAAAGGGGGGCGCCGCCCCCCCCCCTTCCTTGTCCTATTCAGACTGGGGGGCGCGGCCTGCCCTGGCCGGCCCTCCTCTTCTCCCTTAGGGCCCATGTAGGCCCATTAACCCCCCGGGGGGGGGGGGTTCCCGTAACCCCCCGGTACTCCGGTAAAATCCCGATTTCACCCGGAACGATTCTGATATCCAAATATAGGCTTCCAATATATCAATCTTTATGTCTCGACCATTTCGAGACTCCTCGTCATGTACGTGATCACATCGGGACTCCTAACAACCTTCGGTACATCAAAACACAAAAACCCTAATTACGATCGTCACCAAACTTTAAGCGTGCGGACCCTACGGGTTCGAGAACTATGTAGACATGACCGAGACACGTCTCCGGTCAATAACCAATAGCGGAACCTGGATGCTCATATTGGTTCCTACATATTCTACGAAGATCTTTATCGGTCAAACCGCATAACAACATACGTTGTTCCCTTTGTCATCGGTATGTTACTTGCCCGAGATTCGATCGTCGATATCTCAATACCTAGTTAAATCTCGTTACCGGCATGTCTCTTTACTCGTTCCGTAATACATCATCCCGCAACTAACTCATTAGTTGCAATGCTTGCAAGGCTTAAGTGATGTGCATTACCGAGTGGGCCCAGAGATACCTCTCCGACAATCAGAGTGATAAATCCTAATCTCGAAATACGCCAACCCAACAAGTACCTTCGGAGACACCTGTAGAGCACCTTTATAATCACCCAGTTACGTTGTGACGTTTGGTAGCACACAAAGTGTTCCTCGGTAAACGGGAGTTGCATAATCTCATAGTCATAGGAACATGTATAAGTCATGAAGAAAGCAATAGCAGAATACTAAATGATCAAGTGCTAAGCTAACGGAATGGGTCAAGTCAATCACATCATTCTCCTAATGATATGATCCCGTTAATCAAATGACAACACATGTCTATGGTCAGGAAACATAACCATCTTTGATCAACAAGCTAGTCAAGTAGAGGCATACTAGTGACACTCTGTTTGTCTATGTATTCACACAAGTATTATGTTTCCGGTTAATACAATTCTAGCATGAATAATAAACATTTATCATGATATAAGGAAATAAATAACAACTTTATTATTGCCTCTAGGGCATATTTCCTTCACGAATAACATGGTACAATATATCAATCTTTATCTCTCGGCCATTTTGAGACTCCTCGTCACATCCATGATCTCATACGGGACTCCGAACAAACTTCTATCATCAAAAACACATAACTCATAATACATATCGTCATTCAACGTTAAGCGTGCGAACCCTACGGGTTCGAGAACTATGTAGACATGATTGAGACACATCTTCGGTCAATAACCAATAGCGGAACCTGGATGCTCATATTGGCTCCTACATATTCTACGAAGATCTTTATCGGTCAAACCGCATAACAACATATGTTGTTCCCTTTATCATCGGTATGTTACTTGCCCGAGATTCGATCGTCGGTATCATCATACCTAGTTCAATCTCGTTACCGGCAAGTCTCTTTACTCGTTCCGTAATACTTCATCCCACAACTAACTCATTAGTCACATTGCTTGCAAGGCTTATAGTGATGAGTATTACCGAGAGGGCCCAGAGATACCTCTCCGAAACACGGAGTGACAAATGCTAATCTCGATCTATGCCAACCCAACAAACACCTTGGGAGACACCTGTAGAGCGTCTTTATAATCACCCATTTACGTTGTGACATTTGATAGCACACAAGGTGTTCCTCCGGTATTCGGGAGTTGCATGATCTCATACTCTGAGGAACATGTATAAGTCATGAAGAAAGCAGTAGCAATGAAACTATAATGATCATAATGCTTAGCTAACAGATGGGTCACGTCCATCACATCATTCTCCTAATGATGTGATCCCGTTTATCAAATGACGACACATGTCTATGGTTAGGAAACATAACCATCTTTGATTAACGAGCTAGTCAAGTAGAGGCATACTAGGGACACTATGTTTTGTCTATGTATTCACACATGTACTAAGTTTCCGGTTAATACAATTCTAGCATGAATAATAAACATTTATCATGAAATAAGGAAATAAATAATAACTTTATTATTTCCTCTAGGGCATATTTCCTTAAGTTCAGTGTACAGCTTGATGTTCCATATGACTTCACACTGCCTCGAGTTACATAATTTAAAATTATTCTGGGTTCATTAGGAAGGATTGCTGACGAGGCCATTGTTTTAGAGTTGGAAATCATGTGGCACTAGATATGATTGAGGGACTAATTAGCGTAGTGTTGTTATGAACATTATATTATACGGGATTTTGGATATTAGAGTTAAAAATCTACACATTCTTCCAAAATTGCCAAAGGTGAAGCGAGTTTAGAGTGAAAAAATAGTAGGAGCAACGACTGGGCTGTAGAATTCATAGTTGAACAAAATCTAGTTGATATGCAGTTTAGTCATGCCTATATGAACTTTTGTATTATTACTTCTGGATTGTTCGGTGAAATGAAAGCATCAGCTCATGCTGTGGCATGTGACCTCCCTTGCTTGTACCCAAGGTAACTAAAGCAAGTTTTTCGTAGATAATATGAAATACTACTACTGAATTTTCCTCATTTCACTATGTTCTTTTGTAGATTTGGACAAGAGATGTGGCCAGTGAATTTCACAACCCAAGTTCTTGGTATGATTCAAGCTTCTTATTATTTTGGAATCTGGGTGAGCATATGAGTGCACAAGAAAGATTGACACTGAACTTTGGCAAGTTCACTTATTAAAGAATATATGCACAACCATTGGAGTAGCCATTTTTCAGTTGTCAAATTGTAAATTGTAGTATGTAAATTATACGTGTCAGCATTAGTATAGTGAAAACTGCTATGGCTCCTATATGACGGAGTCCTAGTCTTAGTTGGATTGTGTACTATTAACCTGTTATGAATCTGACATCCATATTTTACTTATCTCAAAATTGCTATGGCTCCTATCCAGAAATAAGAACCGAGGGGGAAACGGAGCTCTGTCAGCGCTCAGGGCATTTCGGCCGTCGGATCATTTTCCTGATTATGAATCCGACATCCATATTTTAATTATCTGAAAATTGATATGGCTCCAAGACGACTGGCTCATAGTCAGAATATTTTCTCCCAGATAGCATCGCACAATATTTTCCCATTGTTGTATTTTATCTTGGTCATTACCGTTAAGAACAACCCTCCAAAATATACATTTGCATGATCTTATTTGATTATCGGACTAACTATCGACAATCCTTTATATAAACTTCCTGCAGAAACCAACACAAGGAGGGCATTGTTATATAGATAGACTGGAAGAACACAAGGAGGGCATTATTTGGTACAACAAACAAGAATTACCACACCGACAAGGTGCAACACTTTAACCTATATTTTTCCATGGCCAGTTAAAGGAAGGACCAAAGTTATACGTAAAGATCCATGAATAGGAGGAAGGAATCACACTCCAACTGAGATAAGAAAGCCTCTGAAGGCAATGGGATACCCCACTTCATTGTATTCTGCTCCGAAGAAAAAAAGGTCTTTAGGAATATAAGTCTTTTTAGAGATTTCAACAAGGACCATGTACGGAGCAAAACGAGTGAATATATACTCTAAAATATGTTCATATACATCCGTATATAGTTTGTATTGAAATATCTAAAATGATTTATATTTAGAAACAGAGGGAGTAATACCATCGCTAGCGGCGGAGCTACGTTGTATGCTGCAGGGGCCATGGCATTATGTGAAAGAAAAAAATTAGTGGAAGATTAGGAAAAATATAGACTTTTGTCCCCCTCAAACATCCATATTTTCTGTTTGCCCCCCCCCCCCCAAAAACATTTTACCTACCTCCGCCAGTGACCATCATCTTCATGTGTTGGCATTTTCTACTGGTGGCAGATACGAGACTCAGACAAAGATTTCGGGACAACTGATATATCTATGATGCATATCTGCTAATATAGTTTCTTTGTAATAAAGCCAATGTAAGTTCTTTTGAGCTATCATGCTTACAATGTAATAGGATATATAACACAATGTGTACCTAAGTATCTATTAAATTGGTTCTCAATCACTCTCACTTACATGATTTGAATACTCGGCTCACTCTCGCTCTTTGCGCCATGGGCGCAACGGGTCATCTAGTTTGAATATAGATTCAATTGCCCCCTCTAAGAAGACACACTCAATAACCATCTTGTTACGCGTCATCTAGAAGTTCCAGGTCATCTCCGCGAACAGTAAACAAAGAGGCGTCTCATCATCCTGGTCTGGTTGGCCCGAGTTTCGAGAAACTCTGCTAGGTTCAGGTTATGGTGTCCTGGACTAGTGGGTACTCACCATGTCAGTCTCTCGACCAGGTGGTCCGAGTCAAGGACCTCCATGTCGGTGCACTAACGGGCCATCTCTAGAAGGCCCATGGTGCATAGACGAAATGTTTTGAAGACTTGGTGTATACTCGAAAGACTTAGATGTCGTCTATACCACGATCTACCATATACATAGTCGACTTATCTATAACCCTAGAACCCATGGTAACTATATAAACCAGGGTGGTAGGGCTCGTAGATGACATCAACAATCTCGAGGTAGATAAACATGTACTCTGTACTCCGTCACAAATCAATAGTATCAAAAAGCTGGAGATAGTGTATTATCTCTATGAGAGAGCCCGAGCTTGGGTAAAACATGCATCCAATGTTATCATCACATCTAGGCTACTAGCTCGGGACCCCTACCCGAGATTCGCACGAATCGACCACGTCAATGGTGGCCCATGCAGGTCTCACTACGTAGCCACCGCGAATCAATGGCGATCAACATGGGTGAGCAGATGGGTTCTGGCATGACCTTTATGCCAGGACAGATCTTTTTTTCAGGGGCATCATGCTTTTCGCTGACTCAACCGGCCATCTAGCCTAGGTTGAGAACCTTGCTCCCGGCTAGGTTATGAGATTTGACAACTTGGAGTATACCACGAATTCTCGTGGGGATCTGGCCTTCTCGAGTTGGGTGTCAGACCAGATCGAGGGACAGCAAGACATGCCCATCCCAAAGCCGATTTAAGATAAGGATTAGGGCGAGTAAGAAAACCTTACATCAGACCTGGTCACAATCCCGGATCTGATGACGCAGCTCTGGTGCCCGACAACCGACCTGACCTCGCAGGAAGACCCTAGATCTATGTCAGATCGGTTCTCGGTAAAACTTCCCCTAGCACTGGTGTCATGTCAGGTCAGGCTTATGAGGAATGCAGCAAAACCCTTCTGAATGAGATGATATATGGGATTCATAGGCTTGCAATATTGGATGTCCAACCTCTGTTTATGATCGGATATGGGAGTCATGTGGGAAGGTCGGATTTTTTGACCCACCAACCACCCACCTAGTTGCCAATATTGAAGACCTAACCGAGGTCCTACTGACGGTGTTATACCATGCGACCAACTTAACCTCCAAGTTGATGCAGGGGCAGCCCTAGATTGGATTTCTCTCTCTATAAACCCTAGCCTCATCGAGTATATAAGTGGCTGCTAGGGGGCTCTTGTTCCCATGCACTCCCATAGAAACAACTCATAGTCGTCCAGCCTTGCAAGTATCGATCATAGTCGTCCGGACCCACAAGTACCAACCTTAGTTGTCCGGCCTCGCAAGTATTATCCTGGTCCACAAATACCAATCTTCGTCGTTCAGGCCCACAAGTAACGATCTTAGTCTTCCGGGCCCACAAGTAACTACCTTGGTCTTCTGGGCCCACAAGTATCAATCATAGTCGTACGGGCCGAGAAACGTATTCACACTAAAAGAAACTCTAATTTCCTAAAAATATTTCATGTGTTTATGTCAAAAATACCATTTCCCTCAGTCTTTTCCAAATTTTTCTACCCTTGCTAGCCTATGGCCCTCGGTCGGTAAAAAACAAAACAAAAAATATTCCCCACGATCTTATCCCACCCGTAGCAACCGCCCCTCCCCCAAATTTCCTGCTCCTCTCCCCCATGATGTGTCTGTTCTGGTCAAACTAATTGGATATTGGATTCACTATTGGTTGTTTTTGTAGAGAAAGGAGGTCAACAAATATCTATTGCATGGGGAGTAAGCCTCTTTGAACAGGTGGCAAATGAAGTGTTTGGAGCTGTGCGGGGCTAGAAACCAACTCACTTAAGGCTATCGGTCTTCGGCTGGATTCATCGGCTGTTTAGCAGGGCCATCTCCGGAAATTTGGGGCCTCGGGTAGAAACCAAAATCTGGCCCAAAATATTGAACAATTCACATAACAGAAGAATTAATATGCGTAAACCATACTGTCACTTTATTATATAATTTCCAGTCTGTTTTATTTGTACCTTATTTAGGCATATATCAAATACTATGCTAAACTAGTAATGTGATCACAAAGCAATGAACGAACCTCATGTTCTACCAAAAAGGACCATCCGTCTAGTATTTCGTGGAATATAATCTTCAATTATATCTTCGTACTACATCATCTCCAAGACATCAATTTCTGCATCATGAGCCTCAACCTCCTATTGTATTATCATCACCACCATCATCAACATTAACATCTGCGGTGTGATTTTCATAATCAAGTTGGGAGTCTCACTAAATATCTATCGAGGGCACTCGTTTGAGTTCGAGCCTCAACTGGCACTCTTTGTTTTGCAGAACCAGAATCTTGTTTCCTAATTCTAGTAGACATGATGATGATTCGGGAACAAAACCTAACAAATTATAAGTGATCATTGATCAAACAGAATCTAATTAGATTCATATAGTAATGATTGCTAGATGACTCTAGATCATTCAAATACAAAGAAAATAAATTGATAAAAAAAACCTTGCTCTTGGATATTAAAACACGGTCTGTGGTCTAGCGTGGATGTGTTTAGCTAGCCTGGGCTGCTTGTTTGGATGTTGCTTCAAGTTGGATTTTATTTTATTTCCCTTAATGGAAAGGTCTGGGTTCTTACTAGTTATAGCCACAAGTTGATGGGCTATCTAATTTGAGCATAGCTCTTCCTATACTCAACTCATTTTCTTGACGAAAAAGTGTGTGTCTATATAGTAGACACCATGCAATCAAACACACTAATGAAATATATATGACAAACAATTAACATGTTACAAGATTCAGAAAAATATTTCTAGCATGGACTCAAAGCATCATACTTCCCGCAAAAAAGAGGTCGATGTGGTAACAAGGCAGCCTCACGGGAAAAGACCGGTAATTAGGTTAAGTCTGTGTCTCGTTTACGCTGACACCAGGTTCAAGTTGCATCACCAATAAGATGCCCTTTGGGTGTTTTTGTGCAGAAAACAGAAGAGGACCTTGCCCGAAACATAATACAAACACATCGTGGATATTGAATAAAATAATTTAACAAAGCCACCACACACTGTAATTAACAAATCAATTGTATCATCACGTAAGAGCAGATTGAAAACAGGCAGGCATACGTGGTGTCATAATATATCTCTGGGATAACTCAGCTGCATTGGTATTTATATTATACACTTGCAATTTGCACTGTAGTCTCGGACAGACGACAATGGTTCACAAAATTAAAGGCAATCTCAGACTATACTAGCTAACAAAAAGTACTACTAATTAACATCAGACCTGTTGAAGTATCATCCGGTATTAACTACTCAAAATCTTTAGGGCTAAAAACCACGCCAAGCTTATTTCTCAATGGTGACCGAGACGTTGCCACTGGTAACGGCGTTTTTGGTGAGGATGGTGGGCAGTTCGACGTTCTTGCCCTTCTTGGGGGTAGATCTGTAGTAGTACCCGTAGAGGATCAGCTGGACGAGGCCGAAGATTGTACCAAGGGCATTGGGGATCTGCACAGAATTTAAAGAGGCCATAACAGTTAGATCGAACCACGCTGAGGAATTCTTGATTGTAAGTCTGGATGGGTTTGTGACTTTTTTTTGTCCAATGTCTATGTACATACCGTGATGTAGATGTCAAACTTGATTAGCGCATAGCCCGTCCAGCAGAGACCGTTGAGGAAGTTTACCAGTGACAGGAAGAACGGCATGTACTCCACACTCTTGGTCCTGATCACTTTACCCTGCAAATAAGCAGTACAATATTACTACTTTCATCTTAATTTTTTGAGTTATATTAGTATTTAGTACACTCAGCGTCCGTCATTAACAATTAGCCTGAGCTAGTAATTCACCCTGTAAAGGAAGTTTACCTTTGAGATAGAAATAAACCGTAGGCTTTTTTGATTAAAAATATATGATGTAGCATATTGTAGAAGAACTTGGGTGCGTGAGAGGTGAATAACTCAATTCGGACTTTTTTTAACAGGGTTTTGGCACGAACGTTAAAACATGAAAGGTGGGTGCATCTTTTAGATGGACATAGATTTTCAAGCAGAATCACAACAAACAAGGTGTACTACTTAACAAATTGAGATCTGCCAAAAGCATCTACTAGAACTTTAAAAATAAATTATAGGAAGGTATTTTTCTAGACAACGTATCATTACAACACATACATGCACAACGCAGATTAATTAGCCACCTGAACTCACAAGTTAAAGCAGTTATCAAAGATCACGGGTCGACGATCCATAAGTTGGGGTGGGGTACGTACCATGATGGTGAGCGGGGAGGCGTACATGATGGAGCCGAAGATGACGCAGAGGATGCCTACGATCATGGAGCGCTTCTCGTGGGTGTGGGCGCCGACGAGCACACCGGCCACCACGGCAGCCATGAACGCCGCCTCGATGGCGAGCACGCCGAGCATCTTCCACTGCACGCAAAGCACAGGCGCATGGCATGGGTTAGGGGCATGCAGGAGGATCTTCTGTACAGAAACTAATGGCGAAAAGAGACAGTAGGCCGGATGAGGGGGCACTAGGAGGGTTGCACGTACGTACCCTTGTGTTCTTGGCCGCGTAGATGATGAACATGATGATGTAGGCGCCCTCGATGACGAGGCCGATGCCGTTGATGGTGAGGACGAGGGTGCTGTTGGGGTGGACGATAGGGAGCCCGTAGAAGAACCAGAGCAGGCAGTTCATGAGCGTCGCCAGGTAGGGGTCCGGCTTGAACTCCTCCACGTCCTTGGCCTTGCAGATACGCCAGAACGTCGGCCTGCGTACGCACAAGCAGAAAACGAGCGTCAGATTCATGCCCTAGCAACCACCTTCCATCCATGAATACATTGCCGAGAGGAGGAGGAGAGGGCTTACACAGGGGAGAGGAAGAGGCCGAAGGAGATGACATTGCCAATGATGCCCACGATGTTGCGGGCCACGTCGGCGGAAACCATGATGCTCAGCAAGATCGATCGATCGCCCGCCGGGAACACAACTCGATTGCTCGGGGGAACAAACGACTTGAGGAAGGTTGGTTGTGATTTGTTTGGGGCGTGGGTGGCCGAGCTTATATAGTAGGGGGTACGCCTTCGCCTTCCCCAAGTTATATCCGATGAGGATATTGTTAAGGGTGGCCAAACCTTCTGATTTGGGTGCAGACCGTATCGAACTCCATCTCTGGCCGTGCTCCCGTACAACAGCCGGCCGTCTCAATTTCTTCCTCGTCACCTAGCCAAAGGATCGCCCAGCTAGCTCCTCTTCCACGTAACAACTCCTACTCGATCCAATTATCCCCCGACAGTCCTACGCAAATAAACAATGTCCTCCTCTCCTGCAAGATCGAGGCAAGACGGCACTGGGGAGCCAGATCAAGGAGAGGCATGATAAGGATGGCAGCGGCACGGGGGCATAAAGTGCAGCGTATGTACAGATGGGTTGAGCACTCACTGCGTTTGTCCATGATCATGCCTACTGTCTTCATCCAACGGTGCTTGCAAGGTAAGAAGAAATCTGTGTGCATCACCTACCTTCAAGTGGAGAGGATTGATTTTTTCTGCAATTGGTCAAATTGGATGTAAAAAATCAACTTTGCATGCTTACATGAAGCTAGATTCCTGGAAAATAAGTATTTTCGCACATAAACTGCTAATTATTAAGTCCAATATGTTTTTTGTGTCCTGATCTTACCTTCAGCACCTGATTAACAGAATACGTGTCTCTGATGTCAGAAATTCGATCTGAATCTTGACAAAAAACGAACACAAAATGATTAGGAGGGACTATCTATGCATTACGAGTGCATTGGGAAGGGAAACTGTGTGCTATACAAGTTAGTGCCAATGAGATGGCGATCTCTAAAGAAAAAGTAGCTCACTTATCATCGATAGAAGACACTGAAAAGTAGTTCATAAATAAGTGATGGACGGGTCTCAATTATTTTCAGGAGGCCATCATGTTGACAAGAAAGTTGCTGCTCATCCTATTTTTACAACCAGAAAAATGCAATTCTACAAGAAAGTAAATGTAGGAATTTTTTTTAGTGCATCTATACAGCAAACATGTGTGTAACAACAGTTTGATTTGGATGTTAGAAACAATGAAAGTTGTAAAAACAAAGCAGCATTTGTTAGGGTTCTTAAGAGCCGCGCTAGACTTTTCCTACATAAAACTAAATGTATGATCTGAACTAAGAAATCTGTTTAGTTTGTGGGTTGGAAGTACCATATATAAGCTTGGTCCATGTGAATTGGCACAATGTTTGGAACAAAATGAAACTTAGCAGTGCTGTTTTATAAATTGTAGACAAACTGTAGTAATTCCCAGCTAATTTTATAAATTCATCCCAGTGAACTTTTGTGTAAATTGGTCTTTCTATTCTCATATCTTGGAATATAAATGACGAACCTCAATTTTTTATGCATCGTGGTTTTGTATGATGGCCATGGCTACATAACAGCGATAGCATACATCAATTTGTGTTGATATATGAATGTAAAATGTCAAAAATTGTCTCTGCTTATTATACTTATCTACACAATAGATATGTGGAGTTCATGGTTTGTTATTTAGCTCTTCTGCAGCCCAGTTGCAATTCCTAAAGGTTGATGCAGACACTCAAAAGTGCCTCCTAGAGCAGTAGAGATGTTGTCTCTGCAACGTTAACACATCAATCGGTGTATTTGAATGTGTACACTTGCAACCTTCAAATTTAGAAGTAGCAAATTTTTTGCCGCTACTGTCACTTACAAAGAATAATGTCTCATGTGTACATTTCCAAGGTGCTTTGAATTCTGTGTAGCGAATGTACCGATTCCACTTGATCCACCATGGATCTGCATACATTGGAGATACCCAATCATCAGGAATAAATACAGCCAGGAGTCCAGGACGTTTCACCTCATTTTGCATATGAGTAACTGTGGTAACCTAGTTCGCACTCCATTTGAGTAAGCACAATTTACTTGGCTATTTCTCAGTTAGTCGAGGCATGTTGCTCTAACAAAAGAGATCTGACATTCCAACTCATCAGGTGCTCAGTGTAAGAGATTTACAGCCAGTCAGTCCCAGTCCAAGGAAGAAGCAAGTGCAGTGAATTGCTAGCCGTTTGCAATCATCACATGCAGAACAAATTAGCAAGAGAGATTTTCTTACAAGGATTCACCGAGGGAGAGGTGGCTAGCATGAAAAAGGTGGACCAGACGGTGCAGGCCACCTCGGGCTGTCAGTCAGCGACACCCCCTCCGTCACCGGGAGCAGCTTCCCTGTCGGAACCTCCACCTTCTCCACATACCCGCGGCCGGTAAGCAGCGCGCACACCTGCAACGCAACAGCATATGCGAAAAAAAAAAGTGAGGTTCAGAGCAGCAGCAGCAGCCATCACCAAATTCACCATGGGGGCACGCTGGGCACCTGGTACCGACGGCCCAGCGCGGCCCCGAGAGCGACGATGGTGCCGGAGCACTCGAGCCCCGGGTAGGGCGAGGCGGCGGCTACCGGCCCTGCCACTGGACCGTGTCGCCGCGATTGACGCCGGCGGCGGCCACCCCGACCTCGCCCTCCCCCGGCGCCGGGAGGTCCTCGACCTCGCGCACCTGCAGCGCCTCGGGCCCGCCGGGGCTCGCGGTCGCCACCACCACCATCGTCGCGTCCGTCCCCTGCCACCAGCTCACTTGCTTTCGGCTTCTGGCTCTAGGTAGCTCCGCATGTACAGGCCACTGCTCCCCTATACGGCGGGGCTCTGCTGTCGGCTCTACTCGGATTTTTTTTTTCTTTTGACAAAGAGCTTTTTTTGAGTAACTTTTTTTTTGAGTAACTTTTGAGAAAGAGCTCTACTCAGATATACGGCCGGGCTTCTCCAACTAGATCCGGCCCAAGAAAGTTTTTTTTAGATAATCCGGCCCAAGAAAGCTGGACGGCAAAATGTGGTTACGACAAAACGTGGGATTGTAGACACATGGTTGGACACCCGCTATTTAACCGCACTTCCTCGATTCTCAAATAAGTGCACACAGCTATACCTAAAAAT
The DNA here is from genome assembly GCF_018294505.1 of Triticum aestivum. Taxonomy (NCBI): domain Eukaryota; kingdom Viridiplantae; phylum Streptophyta; class Magnoliopsida; order Poales; family Poaceae; genus Triticum; species Triticum aestivum. Next base: position 557,156,241 of record NC_057810.1, on the reverse strand, counting down.
ATATTGTATTAATAATATTCATAATATAATAATAATCTATACCTCTATCTATATCTCTATCTAATCTAATAATAAAGGGACTAATACTTCTGTCCGTACATCACGAAAATTACCCTCAAAATTATAATAAATTACCCAATATGCCATCCATAAGTGAAAACTATTTCTTTTTTTTTGAAGTCGCCGTCAGTTACGGTTCTTATATCGTGGTGCCCTTATATTATATCACAACGGCACTAGCATCACAGTGGCCAAGGCCCCGGTCCCCCTTTTTCTCTCCTTTTTTGTCTTGTAGCAAGCGCGCCTTATCCTCCCTCGAGGAAATTATCGTTTTCCCCCTTAAATCATGTCTGATGGTTTTGACTTTTCTCCTTGCTGACTGGATAGTGCTGACTGGACATATGCAACTTTCCCCAATTATTAGTTGCAATCCCTACGTCTGTCGCCGCCCCCTCGCCACGTATCGCTCTGTCGCCGCCTCCTCGTCGTGAAGCACTCTGTCGCCGTCCCCCTCGCCGCCCCCTCGCCGCCCCCTCGCCGCGGTCCATGGTGTCTGCTAGCTCGTCAAGAAGTCACCGGCCGCCGTAGTCCATGTCCTTCTCAGGGCAGTCGCCGGTGCCATATCGGGAGCCACCGATGGCGTACTCGCCTGAGAAGTTGTGCCACTCCAACGTCAAGGCTCCGAGGTGGATTTCGTGGAGCAATGCCAACCCCGGTCGTCGATACTACAACTGCAGCCAGTCTCTGGTAAATCGATCTGTGCCCGTCGTTGTTCTCTTGAGCAGCAAAGTTATAGTCTTTGCGCGATTCTGTTGACAAAATTGCACAAATTGTTGAATAGGGATATGATTGTCGGTACTTCAAGTGGCATGATGATCCCCTGGATCAGTTTGTCAGTATGTTACTAGGTGATCTACGAGATGTTGTGAATCGGCTGAAGACAGAGGTTAGGGAGCTCAAGACCGAGAAATCACAGCTGGAGCATGCTCTCATGGATGCCAAGTGCAGCATTGGTGATGCTGATGTTTATGTGCTGGATTTGAAAGCACAGCATGCTCAACAAATGGATGTTCTTGCCAAGGAATTTCAGAGAAGCAAGTTGATGTACAAATTTGCCATCTTTTCCTGCATTGTGTGTGTTGTTATCATGGCTTTGAAGATTTTATGTACTATGTAGGATGCATTGTGTGTGTTGTCAACCACCTATGTAAGCTCCAGTCAACAATTGTATTTGAGTTTAAAATTTCAAAAGAGGAAGTCTCAACTTGTGTCTGAAGTTAACTGAACTTTTGTCTGAATTTTTCTGAAGCGTTGTCTGTAGTTTGCTGAACTTTTAGCACCCATTGTATTTGACAGGCACCCACCCACCCATTTAAAGCCAGCGCTCGCCCAGACACCACTCGCCGACCCACCGCTTGCCCAGTCGTTCCCCATTCTCATCCACCACTCCCTTCGCCTCTCACCCACCACTCCCCTCGCTTCTCGACGCCGGCGATGCCGCCCAAGAAGAGGGGGTCTGCAAGAGATGTTCGACGTGCTCAAGAGCAGTGGGAGGAAACTGTCAGCAGGTATTGCAAGGGGGATTCAGAGAAGAGGGCCGATGTAGAGGAGATCTGCAACAGATTTCCGAACTTGCAGATGTGCGTGGACCATGCCAGGGGCCTCATCGCCGTGGCAACTGATGTTGAGAAGAAGGCAATGTTCCCCGACGGCCGTGCAATTCCACCCGTCTCAGTTTTTCTTTGGGCTATGCATGAGGCGGAGAAGTCACCAAATCCGCGTCAGCGTGCCAGGTCGTATGACTACCGCTCCCGCCGTCGCCCCCCTCCACCTCTAGTGGAAGGTCTCGTCGGCGTCGTGGTCGCCGTACCAGCTGCAGTGAAGCAGGTTACTGTCCATTCTGATAGCGACGGAGAGTACAGTGAAGATGATGAGGACGACAGCAAGGGGGAGCGGGTGGTGGTGGATGTGGAGGACAACAGCGAGGGGGAGCAGGTGGTGGTGGATGTGGAGGACGACAGCGAGGGGGAGGTGGCGCCTGTCGACAACAACGTGTACATGGTGGCACCGGGGATCCCGCAGCTCGGCGACAGGAGCATGCCAATCGAGGCGGAGACCTACATCCGCGTCGGCATTCGCCACTCCGACCGCATCAAGAAGATGAAGGAGATGCAGAAGTGAAGAAATGCAGAAGATGAAGGAGACCGCATCAAGAAGTGAGAAATGCAGAAGTGAAGATGAAGGAGATGCAGGAGAAATGCAGTTAAGTTTCTAGTTCAGTATGCACCGAGAGTTTCTAGTTAAGTTTCTAGTTATGTACTGGAGAAATGCAGTTACGTTTGTAGTTAAGTAGTGGAGAAATGCAGTTCAGTATGCACTGTCGGAGTTTAAGTTATGTACTGAACAAATGCAGTGAACAAATATACTAAAGATGTTTAAGCATTAATGTTTTCAACTCTGTTGTCCTCTTTGTTTCAATCTAGAAAATTATACTAGCAGAAATTGTGCCTCAAATGAACAGAAGCAGAAATTTAGCACAAGTGTAGCACAAATGTTGTGGCACAGTATTACAACTAGGTAGAGCACAATGTTGTAATCAAATGGATGGCCATTTCTTAGCATTTAGTGCCTCCTTGTATGCAGCAAGGTTGAACACACAATGTTGTGGAAGTCTAGTTTTAGAGCTTGGTTGTGAGCTTTGTTGAGATGTAGGCTCATTGATGTGACGCCCCCGATTCAATCGTACACTACTTATGCACGCAAACGTGTACGATCAAGATCAGGGACTCACGGGAGGATATCACAACACAACTCTAAAAACATAAATAAGTCATACAAGCATCATAATACAAGCTAGGGGCCTCGAGGGCTCGAATACAAGTGCTCGATCATAGACGAGTCAGCGGAAGCAACAATATCTGAGTACAGACATAAGTTAAACAAGTTTGCCATAAGATGGCTAGCACAAACTGGGATACAATCGAAAGAGGCGCATGCCTCCTACCTGGGATCCTCCTAACTACTCCTGGTCGTCGTCAATGGGCTGCACGTAGTAGTAGGCACCTCCAGCATAGTAGGAGTCGTCGTTGAAGGTGGCGTCTGGCTCCTGGGCTCCAGCATCTGGTTGCGACAACCAGGTAGAAGGGAAAGGGGGAAAAGAGGGAGAAAAGCAACCGTGAGTACTCATCCAAAGTACTCGCAAGCAAGGAGCTACACTACATATGCATGGATATATGTGTAAAGGGCCATATCGGTGGACTGAACTGCAGAATGCCAGAATAAGAGGGGGATAACTAATCCTGTCAAAGACTACGCTTCTGGCAGCCTCCGTCTTGCAGCATGTAGAAGAGAGTAGACTGAAGTCCTCCAAGTAGCATCGCATAGCATAATCCTACCCGGCGATCCCCTCCTTGTCGCACTGTTAGAGAGTGATCACCGGGTTGTATCTGGCACTTGGAAGGGTGTGTTTTATTAAGTATCCGGTTCTAGTTGTCATAAGGTCAAGGTACAACTCCAAGTCGTCCTGTTACCGAAGATCACGGCTATTCGAATAGATTAACTTCCCTGCAGGGGTGCACCACATAACCCAACACGCTCGAACCCATTTGGCCGGACACACTTTCCTGGGTCATGCCTGGCCTCGGAAGATCAACACGTCACAGCCCCACCTAGGCACAACAGAGAGGTCATCACGCCGGTCTAAACCTAAGCACACAGGGGTTTGGGCCCATCGCCCTTAGCACACCTGCACGTTGCATACGCGGCCGGAAGCAGAACTAGCCCCCTTAATACAAGAGCAGGCTTACGTTCCAATCCGGCGCGCGCCGCTCAGTTGCTGACGTCACGAAGGCTTCGACTGATACCACGACGCCGAGTGCCCATAACTGTTCCCGCGTAGTTGGTTAGTGCGTATAGGCCAGTAGCCAGACCCAGATCAAATACCAAGATCTCGTTAAGCGTGTTAAGTATCCGCGAATGCCGAACAGGGCCAGGCCCACCTCTCTCCTAGGCGGTCTCAACCTGCCCTGTTGCTCCGCCTCAAAGTAACAGTTGGGGGCCGTCGGGAACCCAGGCCCACCTCTACCGGGATGGAGCCACCTGTCCTTCCAGCCCCCACATCGGAATCACTTGCGGGTACTCAACGAGCTGACCCGACTTTAGTCACCATCTGTATAGTATGTATATATGTATAGTATATACCCGTGATCACCTCCCAAGTGATCACGGCCCGATAGTATAGCAATGATGATACACTAGCATCCTATACTAAGCATTTAGGATTGCGGGTAAGGTATCAATGACTGTAGCAACAATGAAAGGCTATGCAACAGAATAGGAGTAACCGAACAGTAACATGCTACACTACTCTAATGCAAGCAGTAGAGAGTAGAATAGGCGATATCTGGTGATCAAAGGGGGGGCTTGCCTGGTTGCTCAGACAAGGAGGGGTCGTCGATGACGTAGTCGACCACAGGGGCATCAACATCATCACGGGGTCTACCGGAGAGAAGAGGGGGAAGAAACAGTAAATACATAGCAAGCAAGTGCATAACAGGACAACAAGCAGAGCTAGACGTGTTCTAACGCGGTATGAGGTGATACCGGTGAAGGGAGGAAGCATCCGGGAAAGTATCCCCGGTGTTTCGTGTTTCCGGACAAATGCACCGTAGGTGAAATGTTGCAGGTTCACTATGCTAGGGACGCGTGGCGGACGAACAGGCTGCGTAACCGGATTCATCTCGTCGTTATGAGCAACTTTCATGTACAAAGTATTTTCATCCGAGCTACGGTTTATTTCTATTAATTTATAAAGTTTTAAAATCATTTTCTAATTTATTATTATTAAATTAATTCAAAATTGGTATTATTGCATCAACATGATGTCAGCATGACGTCAGCAGTCAATAGAGGTGTTGACTAGTCAAACTGACATGAGGGTCCCGCCTGTCATTGACTGATTAACTAACTAACAGTTAATTAGGTAAATAGTGATTAAATCAATCTAATTACGATTAATTAATTTAATTAATTTAGTTAATTAGCTAATTAATTAATTAAATTTATTTTTATTATTACTTTTTCCTCTTTTTTTATAAAAAATCGTTCTGGGGGGTGGGGCCCCACAGGTCATTGGCCCAGAGAGGCCTTGCGGGCGCACGGGTTACGGGCGCTGCTACGGGTACCAGCCCGAACGGGCGCAGATGGTCGCCGACGAACGGGCGGGGCCATTCGGGGTGATGGGGCGGGCGCAGGCCACCGGGGCACAGTGGGGCGCCGGCCAGGGAATGGCCGCGGGCGAGCTGGAGCGTGATGAGACGGGCGCGGCCAACCACGGGGCAAGGTGCAGCGGGGCGACGCTGGGCAGCAGCAGGGGTAGGCAGGGAAGGCGGGCGCGTGTGCGCGCGCGCGATGGCGCGCCGTGCGGGCCGTGTACAGCCCGTAGCACGGGCGCGTTTAGTGACAAGCAAGCAGAGGGTGGATGGGGAGCGTGCTCACGAGCGTTGAAGGGGAGGGGTCGACGTGGCTCGGTGATGCCGGCGAGGGAGAGGTGGGGAGGCGCAGTCCAGCGGGGAAGCAGTCCGGCGAGATCCACGGGCGATCCGGCGACGGCACGGGATCGAACTCGGGGAAAGTGGTCAGGGCAGCCTGGGCCGGGCGGAGGCCGGCGAATCTACGAGCGGCTTCCGATGACCGACGAGGAGCTCGTTGGGGAGGAGTCGAGCTCCAATGGGTGGCCTCAGGCGACGTAGCTCGAGGGGATCCGGTGGGGAAGAGACAATGGGGTGGCCGAGGCGGGGGCGCTCTGGGTGGCGTCGGCGCAACGACGGCGGGACGGGCGCGGGCGACGCCGGGGTCGGGCCCCTCCCCGATCCAGATGAGATCGAGAGGAGAGAGGGGAGAGGGAGAGGCGAGCGAGTGGGGGAATGGGGGTGTCGGTGGGATAAGGTTTGACCGGGGTGGGGGTTAGTAGGCGCGGGTGGGCCGGCCTGGTTGGCCCGATGGCCAGCTGGGCCGAGGCCTAGTGGGGGGGCAGGCTTTTGTTATTTTTTTGTTTAGTTAGGTTCTGTTTTTCTTTTTATTTAATTGTTTTCTTGTTTCCATCCACTATAAAATATCTAGGCATTTTATAAAAATGTGTTTATTGCACCATATACATATGCAAATTATGGCACCTCCCGAACATTTTTGTTTTAACTTTTGAAAACTTTTATTGTTGACAATAATTTGAAATTGAATTTTGAAACGGTTTCGAATCATCGCGAGGTTAACAAGAGTGACCGTGGTGACGTGGCATCATTAGCGTGGGATTACTGTAGCTTAATTATCCGGTCGTCACAAATCTCCTCCACTACAAGAAATCTCGTCCCGAGATTTAAGAGGGGGACTAGGGGGAAAGGTCTGGTTACGAAATCCTAACGAATCTTCTCGCCTTTGGTTGCTCTTCTCGAAGAGGTGGATCCATTATGTTGAAGTCTTCATTTCTCTGCTCCAGGTCATCATGATGGAGCCGTCATCCTTTCTTCGAGATCTCCAACGTACTAACGAATTAATAAGGGGCAACTCGGCTACGACCAAAATGCTTATGAGGGAACAATCTGGGGGTTAACCCAAGAATGAGCATAAGAGTATCTCTCGAGTTGAACATATAAAATACATCGAGAGTAAGGTACAAAGGTACAATAAGAGGTTCCAAGCGGATAGATAGTTGCTCGAGGTCTGAACCAGGGTGAGAAAGGGGTTCAGAGTAACGAGAGTAAGAATTGGGTCTGATACCAGAATAGAACACTAGGAAGGTGGCCCATGAATTAAATACGAAGCCAAGCATGAGGAATAACCATTAGAAACAGGGTTGTACAGGAGAGTCAGGTTTCGATCCTGTGGAACTTGTGGGTTATGGGCCCACCATGTGGGTTAAAGTAGGAATGGCGGTGACATCTTGCACGGTCATGATAGCAAGGCATGTCAGAGGGTAGCCGGTCAGTTATGTTGACTGCATCGTTGGTACCAAGGGCGAGGGACAAAGAGAACCATTTTCCTGCTCGTTGAACGAGGCGGACCAATAGGCAAAGTTCTCGTCCATCGATGGTTACCGGAATGCTATCGACAAATGCAATAGGGTCTTACTGACACGGTTGTACGCCAAGGTGTTTACAAAAGTAGAAGAACATTACTGCTTAGATCATATGGATCACAAGGAAGGTTAAACAAATTAATGGAAAGGAAAAGGTGATCATCAGATTAAACAGAACAATGGAAAGGAAAATGTGTTTAAACACATATTTCGGGGATATATCCTTCCCAAGGACAAGCAGAGGATGATATCCAAGACAGGATATAAGGTAGAAAACCCTTTAGATAAGAGACGAGAAATTTCATGACATTACCCATACAACGGTGTTTGGGTAATTTCAACAAGAAACATTTAGTATGGTGCTTCAAATGTTCTTATTGAAAATCGGAGTACCATAGACATGCTTCGAGATAGCACTGCCATGTTATTCAAGCCAAGGTCAAACTTTGGATACACAAAGGATTCATCGGAAACAACTTATAGGATAAGTCCTACAATTTCCTCATGGAAGAATGGATAACCTTGATGAAAAAGAATCTATAACAATAGGGCCTTCGGCCAGGGGGTTGCTAGGCATGACATCATCTTACCGGGTCATCTAAGAACCAACATCATAACTCCTGGAAAGTTGTCCCAACCATAATATCTGACCGAGATTCAGATCCGATTGGTATCATAATACCTCAGACTCAGGATGTCCGGGAAGAAAAGGTGCAACACAAATAGAAGAAATGACAATGTAAGATTCTCGGGAAATGACTATGGAAGTGAGTTCGAAGACAAGGATTCATCATCATTAAACCAAGGAGAGGATGAGGGGGTGGCTGATGGAATCAGCGGCAATTTATCGGGATCAACAAAAGATGGATTTGCACAATTATGTGAACAAGGAGATAACATTTGTCAGATCAAATGGTATAATGATGTATGCTCGAGAAAAACATACACAATTAAACATTGGTTGAAAGGTGCACCCGAATATGGGCTGGGTTGCACGACCAACCTCGGAATGGTGATTCAATAATCAATAGTCTAAGAATGAACGCGCGACCATTAACTTCAAAGCAAGAGGGTTGCTAGAAGGGCAGAATCCAAACAACACCATTCACTTGTTGGAAGCAACACGGGGACCAAGAAAGAATGGTGATGGTGAGAAGTGTCACTATACCAAGAATTCTTAAGAGGTGGAGTAATCCTCATGACATTCTTGACATAAAAGATGGTAACACTCCAAGGTAAAGAAGAATAAATGCTGGATAGCAAGGAACTCAAGGTATAACACAAAACACGAACAAGTTTGTGTTGGAGGGAAGGCAATAAAGTGGCCGGTGATAACACAACTCATCGAGGGCAAGGATGGTATTTCTCATGAAGAATTCAATAGATATTTTGGAAGATCATCAAAATGTTGATGATGATCATGACACATTTGTCAAGAGAATTCATGAAGATGTAATCAATCGGCGATGACATCAAGTCAAAGGAATGATGAAGCGAAAGGTTATTGGAACCACGAGTACGACACAAACTCGAAATCAAGCTTGCTGTTCAAGGTGAAATGATATGACAAGGAAAACCGAAGCAAGCTTAGCTCATCGTCGAAAGTGGTGCTCCGAGAATAAGGACCAGGTAGCACCGTTAAAATCATCATGATAATCATATAGCCAAACAGGCTATGAGTGCGGTGATTGGGTACAAACTCATACGCAAGGAAGATTACTAAGAGTTGTTGAACTGCAGCGCGGACTCGGTTTAGTTATCGGTGTCTTTGAGTGTTTAATAACTCGAAGCCCGTGCAAAATTGGAATCCTTGAGAATGTAGTACTTGATGAAGTACTCGTAAGAAGTTATGCAGTTCCATGATAATCTCGAGATACCAGGGGGTGATACTCGATGATAGATCAAAGTAGAGGTTGGACTGGGGTATTGCTCTACACAAGACAAGTGCTTAAACTTGCACGAGAAATGGTAAGTAAAGGAGAACGTGGTCGGGACCACGATTGCAAAAAGGCATGATCCCAGATATAGGATGAACTAATACCAAGGGAAAAATTAATGTAAGAGAAGCTTTAATGATAAGATCTACATCGTGTCCATGGGCATGAACACAAAGTTCAAGGTCGACTCCCATTTCTTCAATGCATAACCTTTCATTCACTACTCTATTAAAGTGATTTGAGTGCGAAGACCTACTTGGTGAATTACCAGAGGAGTATGAACCTTGAAAAACTTTCGGGTTCACACCGATTAAGAAAGGCATAGGTTCAACCCATCAGGGCATCTTAGAAACATATACCACCAGCTTCGAGAGTAATTATCACCAGCTCGAAAGCAGAGCATGGTTGGCCAATTCAAAGTATAGGATTTACCAATGGTATTATGTATCAGGGAAATAACTCACAAGGTGATTAAGTATGAAGGACACTGTCGGATAACAATCCAACAAAGGACTTGATGGTCCACAAAGGATCTGATGTGAGTATCGGTACTCAACCAGAAGAGGAAAGAATGCAAATGCAACGGTTGTGGAATCATCTGAATAATTAGAAGCTCAAATGCAAAGGAATTATGATTCCTGTCGGTGTCAAAACCGGCGGATCTCGGGTAGGGGGTCCCGAACTGTGCGTCTAGGCGGATGGTAACAGGAGACGAGGGACACGATGTTTTACCCAGGTTCGGGCCCTCTTGATGGAGGTAAAACCCTACGTCCTGCTTGATTAATATTGATGATGTGTGTTACAAGAGTGGATCTACCACGAGATCAAGGAGGCTAAACCCTAGAAGCTAGCCTATGGTATGATTGTTGTTCGTCCTATGGACTAAGGCCATCCGGTTTATATAGACACCGGAGAGGGCTAGGGTTACACAAAGTCGGTTACAATGGTAGGAGATCTACATATCCGTATCGCCAAGCTTGCCTTCCACGCCAAGGAAAGTCCCATCCGGACACGGGACAAAGTCTTCAATCTTGTATCTTCATAATCTTGGAGTCCGGGCAACCATGATAGTTCGGCTATCCAGACACCCCCTAGTCCGGGACTCCCTCAGTAGCCCCCGAACCGGGCTTCAGCGACGACGAGTCCGGTGCGTATATTGTCTTCGGCGTTGCAAGGCGGGTTCTCCTTCAAACTTCATGTTCCTGTCGAATAGTGTTCGGCTTCCTTATAAATGTTGCGCTCCTTGGCTTCCACGCCCAATAATGGCCTTCTTCCACGTGTCGCATGAATGCGAAAAGCTAGGATATTTTTACATTGTACCCCCTAGCCCTGCGAACGAGCCGCCTATAAGAGAGGCGAGGATCTAGATCCAGCTCACACCATCCTCCATCCGCAAGTTCTCATTGAAGCGCCTCTGACAAAAATCCATTCCATCATGGATAGTCGACGCGGCTCCTCCTCTCGCGCTCCCAGCCCTAAGCCAGGAGATTGGGGGAGATGCTCAGTTCCACACAGCGAGCTAGTGGCACTCCAAACCGAGGGATATCTTCCCCCAGCTTTCATGGTTCCGGTTCAAGCTGGACTGGCCACCTTCAAGGGTGGAAAGCAGGCGGAGAGCGTCCCCAACCCTTCCAAAGGAGAGCGGGTATGCTTCGTCCCTTATCTAATAAGGGGACTCGGATTTCCCATACATCCGTTTCTCCGGGGGCTCCTGGAGTTCTACGGACTCCAACTTCACCACCTCACACCTACCTCCATTTTGCACATCGCGGGCTTTGTAGCTCTTTGCGAGCTGTTCATGGGCATCGAGCCCCATTTTGCGCTGTGGAAGAGATTGTTTTGCCTTGTACCCCGTTCTTATGAGGGGTCGATATATCAAGTGGGCGGAGCCAAAATATGGTGCATCGCCGGGACCGGATATCTATCCGGCACCCCGAAGAAGGCGTCCGAAGACTGGCCTTCGGAATGGTTCTACATGGAGGACGCCCCTCTGCCGGATCCAGTTCGGATCGGCCTCCCAGAGTTCAGCAATGCTCCCTTGAAGAAACGCCTGAGTTGGCATCCGCGGAGCCCTCAACGGGAGGATGATGGGAGCGTCCATTATCTGATGGGCCGGATTAGGTTACTGGCCCACTCCGGATTGACCATGATCGGAATCATGGCCACGTGCATTATGCGAGGGGTGCAGCCACTCCAATATAGGGGCCACCCTATGTGGGATTTCAACAGGGAAGACGACGCCACCCGTCATGGCCGCAGAGGGCCGGGATCGGCAGCCGATCTGGCAAAGATCCTGTCCGGCTTGTACAAGGGGGAGGAGGAGGACTTTCTCCACACGAATCCATTGAACGGATTTTCCATGAACAACCCTTGGAGCTGGGTAAGCAGACATTTATCTACCCGATCCATACTTCTAAAGTCAAGTATCTTACTTTGTGATTTCGACGCAGGAACTGCGCCGGGACGTGGAGGGCGTATGAAGCCTAACTCCACAGCTCGAGGATCTGGAACGATCCCTTGATCCGACCTCCGCAGAGGATCCGGACATAAAGGTGGAGCTGATTGACGGGGTGTTCCACCAACTTAGCATGGACAATGCCCTAGTCGCCATTACGGCTGACTACCCCGGTTTGTTTCCGGCCTCCCAGGTGACTAAGACCGAGGTCTTGACACCATCATTTGATTCGTGCTCAACTCTGACCATCCTATAATGATGGTGCATCACAGGAGGTGCCTTTAAGGCGGGAAGCCGAACCTGCGGCGGCTGACCAGCAAGGGTCAGTTCGGCCCAGCAGGCGGAAGAGGAGTGCGACGCGAATCGAAACGTCGCCGTAACGGTACAGCGCACCGTTGTTTTTAAGGGAAGGATCCCTAGGAGGTATATTAATGCTCATAACTTTTTCCAGGAGAAAGAGCGCTCGCCGGACAGTGTCCGGAGAGGTTGCCAACCAAGTCTCCGCTAGCCATGCTCCATCGCGTGGTCCGGAAGTGGAGGCGAACACAAGACAAGAGCCGGATGCTCCTCCGACGGAGGATGCCGACAGGCTGTCCGCCACCCGGTCTGAGGTGGAGAGCACCATGAATCACAGGCGTCGCCGGACAGTTCTTCGTGACGCGTGTTTCTCCCCGGAGGCGTTGAATGCCTTTGATGCGGGAAACGCGCACCTCCGTGCTGCTCAAGATGGTTTAACCAGAGCCACGGAGCAGTACGTGAAGGACATACGAGTAAGTAATTTTAATAGTTATATATGCTAGTAGCCCCCGAGACTTAAAATAGTTAAAATAACTGATTTAAGGATCATTTATTATGCAGGATCTTACGGAGAAGAATACCCACCTGTCCCAGGAGCTCCAAGAGTGCAAGGCCCAACTTGAGGCCGCACTAGCCACCACAGGGGGAGCCACAGAGACCCCCGCTGGTAATATGTACTTCGAAAAGATAAGTAGTTAACAAAGTGCGGCATGTGCGTAAATCTGACAATAATATTGCAGAGGGCGCCGGACTAGATCCAAACAAGCAACAACTACTGCGTCAGCTAAAGGCCGGCGAGAGGGTGCTTATGAAGGTGCAGCAGGAGAGAAACAAGCTCCAAGATGCCCACACCCAGCTAGGAGAAGAGCTAAAAGGTGTTCGGGCCCAGCTGTCTGACTCCATGAAGGAGAATCAGCGGCTTCGTCGCGGCATTTATAGTAAGTGCTTGAGCAAATTCCTTTGAAAAGAAGAATTCAGCGAGGAAGTCGATTGACAGAAATGTGTCTTTAGGTGTGCTCACAGGTCTCCCTGCGGAGGAAATGCCTGGTTCAACGGGTGACCAACTTCCCGAGCTGGTGCAACTGCTCAAACGTGTTCGGCAGGCGATGAGTAGCGTCGTTCAGGCTTTATGGCCTTCCGTCTCCCTACCCAAGGGCCTTGGAGGGCTTGCTGAGAAGCTTTAGGGACCACGGCGACGCCTCCGTCTGTGGAAGATATCAGCCTGTCGTCAGGGCGCCAGGGAGGCCTGGGCCATGGTGAAGACGCGGTACCCGAAGGCTGACCCAAACCACATGGCTGAGGTCGGACCTGCGGGGCCTGATGGGAAGGAGATCCCTGTAAGCTTGATGTACGACCAAGTAGAACTGGCCACGAAATATTCCCAACAGGACTGTAAATTAGACAACCTGTTAGATGGGATGGAAGAGGAGTACAATTAGTCAGTTTGACTATGTAATTTGAAATGGCATGTAAAATGCCTTCTAGCCGGATTGTAGATCGTTTGTCTTTGCGGACCTTTTGGCTTCAACCTCGGGACCCAACAGTCCGGAGTGTGTCCGAATACCCTTACGGTTATAGAAGAACCGGGGCATGCATGGAGACAAGGTGTCTGGGTCATAATTGCTTTATCAGACAAGTGCCCAACTAGCTATGTTATATTACATGGTTAGTAAGAAACATCTTCCAGGGAGAATAGTTCCGTTAAGGGTTCCTTTCCCTGGGAGGCATGCCCTAAAGTGCATGTCCGGACTGCGAAAATAGCAGAAAAAGCATCTGGGGGCAAATAAATAAGTAAGTAATAAATCATCTTTCAAGTCACCGACCGAATATTCTCATAAGAACGCTAGCTTTCGGCTTCACCCAGTCTGAGGTACACATCCGGCTGACCCGGCAGTAACAATCGCAGAGGTGCTCCCTTTACCTCCTAGCCGAACAATCGGGAACGTAGGGGTAAGCACAGGAGCCAGGCAACCCAGCTTGGCCAAAACTTAAGTCATATCGATGCATATAATGGTGAATAAAAGGTACATGTGGAAGTATGACACATGTGTTGGGCATGAAACCCGTATAAATAAGCTTCTGTTAAAGAAGCCCCCAGGTATAATGAGTGCTAGGAGCACATCAAGTGTGTGTGAACAATGCGCAAATCAGCCTATCAAAGGTATTGGAAAAAAAGGTGGGAAGAAGGAGGGGGACAAGAGATAGTGAAAATGTAAAAAGGTGGACGGAGGAGTGAGACGAACTCTGAGTCCAGCGTTAGGCGTAGAATCTTCGGAGACGGGCTGTGTTCCATGGGTTCGGCTCGAGTCGGTTGTCAGATGCGTTACGTAGACGGTATGCTCCGCTGGTCAGGACTTGGTCGATGATGAAGGGACCTTCCCACTTGGGCTTAAGTTTGTCCTTTTTCTTGTCCAGCAGGCGTAGAACAAGTTCGCCAACATTGTAAGCTTTGGCCCGTACTTCTCTGCTTTGATATCTTCGAGCCTGCTGTTGATAAAATGCGGAACGAGCTTTTGCCACGTCCCGCTCCTCCTCTAAGGCGTCCAAACTGTCCTGCCGATCCAGCTCGGCTTCTCTTTCTTCGTACATGCGCACGCGAGGTGAGTCATGAATTATATCGCAGGGCAGAACTGCCTCTGCGCCGTACACCATAAAAAATGGTGTGAATCCGGTAGTTCGGTTTGGCGTGGTCCGCAGCCCCCAGAGTACGGAGTCGAGCTCCTCTACCCAGTGCGTGTTAGATTCCTTGAGGGACCGCACTAGTCTGGGTTTGATGCCGCTCATGATTAGACCATTTGCTCACTCAACTTGACCGTTAGTTTGGGGGTGATAGACTGAAGCATAGTCGAGCTTGATGCCCATGTTTTTGCACCAGAGTTTAACCTCGTCGGCCGTGAAATTCGTGCCGTTATCAGTGATGATGCTGTGGGGGACGCCAAAACGGTGTACTACCCCAGATATGAAGTCTATCACAGGTCCGGACTCTGCCGTTTTAACCGGCTTGGCTTCAATCCATTTGGTGAATTTGTCCACCATGACCAATAAGTATTTGTGCTTGTGGGTTCCCCCTTTAAGGGGTCCAACCATGTCAAGCCCCCAGACCGCGAACGGCCAGGTGATGGGTATAGTTTTGAGGGCGGTGGGTGGCATGTGGCTCTGATTAGCAAAGAGCTGGCAACTGACGCATCGTTGGACTAAGTCCTGAGCATCTGCCCGGGCTGTTGGCCAATAAAATCCTGTACAGAAGGCCTTGCCTACAAGGGCTCGGGCTGCGGCGTGGTGCCCGCTGAGTCCGGCGTGAATTTCAGCCAGGAGATTTCGCCCCTCCTCTTTGGAGATACACCTTCAAAGGACTGCGGTTGTGCTTTTCTTATAAAGTTCTCCCTCATGGACCTTGTAGGCTTTAGATCGCCGAACTATGCAGCGGGCCTCGTTTTGGTCTTCGGGAAGTTCCTGCCTAATTAAGTAGGCTAGGAATGGTTTCGTCCACGGGGCAATTACTGCCATTATTTCATGGGCTGAAGGTGGTATTTCATTGGCTGAGCCACCGATCGTGTCAGAATTGTCTGAGTTAGGTGATGCAGCTGGCTTCGGATTGTTATTTCCGGGCTCCTCTTCCCATAATACAGATGGCTTAAAGAGCCGTTCCAGGAAGATGTTTGGAGGGACGGCGTCACGTTTTGCGCCGATGCGTGCTAACACGTCTGCTGCCTGGTTATTATCCCGGGCTACATGATGGAATTCGAGTCCTTCGAACCGAGCTGACATTTTTAGGACGGCGTTGCGGTAAGCTGCCATTTTTGGATATTTGGCGTCAAAGTCTCCATTTACTTGGGATATTGCAAGGTTTGAATCCCCGCGCACCTCTAGGCGTTGAATGCCCATGGAGATTGCCATCCGGAGGCCGTGTAGAAGGGCCTCGTATTCGGCTGCGTTGTTGGAGTCCATGTACATTATTTGAAGTACGTATTGGACTGTGTCTCTAGTTGGGGACGTCAAGACGACGCCAGCCCCCAAGCCAGCCAACATTTTGGATCCGTCGAAATGCATGATCCAATTGGAGTACGCGCCGTACTCTTTAGGGAGTTCGGCTTCGGTCCATTCGGCGACGAAGTCAGCCAGGACTTGCGACTTTATAGCTCGCCGTGGTTTGTAGGTTATGTCAAATGGTAAGAGCTCAGTGGCCCATTTTGAAATCCTGCCCGTTGCGTCGCGATTGTTTATAATATCGTTGAGAGGTACTTCGGAGGCCACCGTTATGGAACACTCTTGAAAGTAGTATCGCAGCGTCCGGGATGCCATGAACACCGCATACGCTATCTTTTGATAATGTCGGTACCGGGACTTTCATGGAGTTAAGACAGTGGATACGTAGTACACTGGTTTTTGAAGAGGGAATCTGTGCCCTTCTGTTTCTCGTTCAACGACGAGTACCGCGCTGACAACTTGATGTGTTGCTGCGATATATAATAACATAGGTTCGCCCAGGTTGGGCGCAGCCAGGACCGGATTTGTTGCCAGTATGGCCTTGATTTCTTCGAGTCCGGCCGTGGCGGCATCCGTCCATTCGAAGTGTTCGGTGCGCCGGAGGAGGCGATAGAGGGGCAGAGCCTTTTCTCCCAAACGAGAGATGAAGCGGCTTAGAGCCGCCATGCACCCAGTTAGTTTTTGTATTTGCTTGAGGTTTTTTGGGATATCCAATTGTGACAGAGCTCGGATCTTGGCTGGGTTTGCTTCAATTCCTCTACCGAATACAATGAAGCCCAAAAGCTTTCCGGCTGGTACACCGAAGACACATTTTTCCGGGTTGAGCTTAATGTCATATGCTCGGAGGTTGTCAAATGTCACCGTCAAGTCGTCTACTAGAGTTTCGACGTGTTTGGTCTTGACGACCACATCGTCTACGTATGCCTCTACTGTTTTGCCTATCTGGGTAGCCAGACATGTCTGAATCATGCGCTGATATGTTGCGCCGGCGTTTTTGAGTCCGAAGGGCATTGTGTTGAAGCAGAATGGCCCATATGGAGTAATGAATGCCGTTGCGGCCTGGTCTTTTTCCACCATCTTGATTTGATGGTGTCCGGAGTATGCATCGAGGAAGCACAATGAATCGTGCCCTGCGGTAGCATCGATGATTTGGTCGATGCGAGGGAGAGGGAAAGGGTCCTTTGGACAGGCCTTGTTAAGGTCTTTGAAATCGACGCAGAGGCGCCAGGATTTGTCCTTTTTTGGTACCATTACCAAGTTGGCTAGCCAGTCCGGATGTTTGATATCTCTGATGAATCCGGCTTCTAAGAGTTTGGCTAGCTCCTCTCCCATTGCCTGTCTTTTGGGTTCGGAAAATCACCGAAGAGCTTGTTTGACTGGCTTGAATCCTTTTAGGATATTTAGGCTGTGCTCTGCCAGCCTGCGTGGGATTCCTGGCATGTCTGAAGGGTGCCAGGCAAAAATGTCCCAATTTTCCCGAAGGAATTCTCGTAGTGCAGCTTCTACATCAGGATTTAATTGTGCCCCAATGGATGCCATCTTTGTGGGGTCCGTTGGATGGACCTGAAATTTGACTATTTCGTCTGCTGGTTTAAAAGAGGTGGACTTGGACCTCTTATCGAGTATCACATCGTCCCTATCCACCGTGGAGCGCAGCGTAGTTAATTCCTCTGGCGCTAGGGCTTCGGATAATGCCTCTAGGGCCAGTGCGGCTGTCTTATTTTCAGCATGGAGTGATGTATCTGGATCACTGGTGAGAGTGATTATTCCATTGGGTCCGGGCATTTTGAGCTTCATGTACCCGTAATGGGGTATAGCTTGGAAGATTGTGAATGCCTCTCACCCTAATAAGGCATGATATCCTCTGCCGAATGGGGCCACTTGGAACGTGACCTCTTCGGACCTGTAATTGTCCGGCGAGCCGAACACTACATCTAGTGTGATTTTTCCTGTGCAGCGTACTTCTCGACTAGGGATTATTCCCCTGAAGGTTGTGCTGCTCCGCTCGATGCGGCTCCAATCAATTTCCATTTTTTGAAGGGTTTCTTCGTAGATGAGGTTTAATCCGCTGCCGCCATCCATGAATACCTTGGTAAGACGAAAGTCGTCCACTATCGGACTGAGGACCAATGCGGCTGGTGCTCTAGCTGTTCGGAATTTAGGTTCGTCACTGGCATTGAAGGTGATAGCCGTGTCACTCCATGGATTTGTTGTTGCTACTTGGTAGACATCGGCGAGGCTGTGGATTGTTCGTTTCCGCATGTTATTTGATGCGAAAGTCTCGAAGACTGTTAATACCGTACTGGTGCTGCTGGGCTGATTGCCCGGGGCTAAAAAGCCTTCGCCACTTTTGGCCACCTGCCATAATATCCAACATGCTCGAAGGCTATGTGTTGGAGTGGCGCCCTCCGTACTGTGGATTTTGCAGGGTCCGTTGAGCCATCCCTCCAGTACGGTTCCGTATCCTTTAGGGGTTTTTTGCTTTTTGGTTTTTAACCCAGGTGCTTGAGTATGACGCACCCTTTTATTTCGGACTGGGGTTGTATTCAGGGACGGATTGTCCCAAAACCTAGTTTCAGTTTTCCAGGCACTCTCCATCGCGCAGTATTTTTGTACAATGGTCGCTAGGTCGGCGAAGCGTGTAACTTCGCGACGACTGATGGCATTTATGATTCCCTTGTCCGTGCAATAGAGAAAACTTTGGGGTATCTTGTAATAACAAGATCAACGGGGGATGATCGTATGAATGGCAAGTGTAAGTAGTTATCCATAAGGATTTATCGGTGGTCGGGAATAGCAAAAGTGGTGGTGTCGGTGTCAAAACCAGTGGATCTCGGGTAGGGGGTCCCGAACTGTGCGTCTAGGCGGATGGTAACAGGAGACAAGGGACACGATGTTTTACCCAGGTTCGGGCCCTCTTGATGGAGGTAAAACCCTACGTCCTGCTTGATTAATATTGATGATGTGTGTTACAAGAGTGGATCTACCACGAGATCAAGGAGGCTAAACCCTAGAAGCTAGCCTATGGTATGGTTGTTGTTCGTCCTATGGACTAAAGCCATCCGGTTTATATAGACACCGGAGAGGGCTAGGGTTACACAGAGTCGGTTACAATGGTAGGAGATCTACATATCCGTATCGCCAAGCTTGCCTTCCACGCCAAGGAAAGTCCCATCCGGACACGGGACGAAGTCTTCAATCTTGTATCTTCATAGTCTTGGAGTCCGGCCGATGATGATAGTTCGGCTATCCGGACACCCCCTAGTCCGGAACTCCCTCAGTAGCCCCTATAGTAGGCTTCAATGACGACGAGTCCAGCGCGCATGTTGTCTTCGGCATTGCAAGGCGGGTTCTCCCTCCGAATAATTCATAGAAGATTGTGAACACCAGGATAGTGTCTGACTCTGCAAAATAATCTCCACATACCACCGTAGAGAGAAAAATATTTACACAAGTTCAATCTGCTGACGTATATCGTGGCATGACGTCACACCACTACCAAGCCTTTACTCGAATTATTTTTATTATACCACCTCAGCGCGTTTAGCGAAGCGGTTTCCTTGGCACATCTTTGTCGAAGCAGAGATCGTGTTCCCCTTATTCTGGGATTCCCATTAATACGGACGTGGGTGACCCAACCGCGCCCGTTGCCACGCCCCCTCCAGCGAAGGCGGGTTCCAAACGGTCACGGGGACGGCTCCCGGTATTCTTCCTCTTTATAATGAGACCAAGGCCAGTTCTTTTTCTTCAATCCTTAATCGAATCCGCCCCTCGCCCCTGAGTTCCAACACCCAGGGCTCCAGATTCGGGTACCTTCGACCTTCGACAATGTCCGGCTCCGACCCACGGGGCCGGTGGATGCCCTCCTCCATCACGGAAGAAGACGTGTTAAAGCTGAGAGACGCCAGGTACTTGACCTATGAGATTTCGCATAGGTTGCTTGCCCAAGGGCAAGTTATTCCTACTCCCGAGCCCGGCGAGAGCGTCGTGTTCGTGTCTCACCTCCGTCGGGGTTTAGGCTTCCCGACGGATCCTTTCGTGAGGGGGCTCATGTTTTACTATGGGCTGGAATTCCATGACTTGGCTCCGAAGTCTATCCTCCACATCTCATCATTCATTGTCGTCTGCGAAGCCTTCCTCCGCACTACCCCTCACTTCGGCTGGTGGCTCAAAACCTTCAATGTGGAGCCAAAGATGATCGAGGGGCGTCAGGCAGAGCACGGAGGGGCGATTATAAGCAAGAGGGCCGATGCTCCATGGCCCGAGGGCTCTTTTCAAGAGGAGCTCGGCGTGTGGCAACATGAGTTGTTTTATATCACCGCTCCCAGGGGCAGCAGGCAGAGGCCTCCGCCCGTCTTCCGCTCGGGCCCTCCACAACAGTTGACATCATGGGTCAACAAGGGGCGTGACTGGGGGGCCGCCTAAAGACGTACCCCTTTTGCAGGACTGGATTCGAGGCCTCCAAGAAAGGGAGATCAATCTGGTCACAGTAGTACAGGTTATGCTGATCCGGCGCCTACTGCCCTGCAAACGTCGCCCCCTCCGCCTGTGGGAATTTAATCCGGAGGGGCCACGAGCTCTTCAACACTTCATGGGTTTGACACCCATGGAGATGTACAAACTGTTCTTCGGATCGCAAGAGATGCGTCCGGTCTTGACCGAGGACGCTGGCCTAAGCTGCAATCGCCCGGATACTCAAGTAAGTAGCCCTGTGTCCGGATACACTGTCCACTTATTTATCATGGGTTTGCCTTTTAACCAGCTATCCCTTGGACAGGAGTGGATAGCGCTAGCAAAACTGATACGGTGTCCGGCCCCCCTCCCTGAGACCACGCAGGATCCCGTGCTAATTAAAATGTTGGAGGTTGCGCCCTCGGAGGAGAGCGAAGGGGGGGCACAGGGGAACTACCACCTCTGCCAAGGAGGCTTTCAGTAAGGGAGGAGTCAAGAGTCCCTCCTTCCAAGGGGAGAAGAGGACAGCTTCCGAAGACCCGAAGGCCAAGGCCTCGAAGCGGGGAAAGAAATCTGTACCAGAAGGTCCTGTGCCGGGAAGAGTCCCGGCCGCACTGTCTCCTCAAGGGAATCAGCCCTCCAGCGAGCCGTAAGTAGAAAAGGAGGAATTTTGTAATAGTGGATACCCCTGCTTAATTTTTAAGGGTAACCGAAGTTTTCATCTTGTAGTTCGGATCTCAGCCCGTCTCAGCACAGCTCATCTTCGGGAGACCTTTGTCCGGAGATGATGGAGAGTGAAACGCCTCCATCTGCTGCCCCGTCGTGCGGGGCAGACGACCGTGAGGTGTCGTCGCGGAGGATCTCCCCGAGTCCGGTGGGGCCAGAGAGTTCGGCACCCATTGGAATACGGCCGGTGGAGCTGCAGGATTTACTTAGGAGGGCGTCCATCTCGAAAGATCACCGCACATTAATGAGTACGGTTATTGAAAGGATCTCGTCCGCCGAGAGCGGGTTGTATGAGGCCGTCAGAAGCTTGCTGACGGGATTTGAGGTACGCAAAAAATGACATACCTTTTGACAGTTTTGCACATGAAGTGCGCCCTGTATAGATAGTAGCCCCTGAGACTTGGTATGCTGTCGAAAGCGACAGCGTGCCGAGGATCATAATCTCAGTTATAGATTGTCGCCTTTCCTATGCAGGTGGCGGAACGTTCGGTGGCCAGCCGGACTGATGGAGTTGCCGAACTGAAGAGGCAACTCGACGTTGCGGATGCGGACATCTCGCTGGTTAATAAACGACTTGATGAGTCACAAGGTAAGTGGTTGCTCAGCGGTCGCCTAGTAAGGGAGCTGAAGCCCATTCCTTACAATTTGTATGCTTGATGCAGATGGTGCTGCTGCTGTGGAAGACCTTCGAGCAGAACTTGCTCGGGCCAAGGAGAAAGCCAGAAAAAGCGAGGCGGCTGCCTCGAAGGCAGCGGAAGAGCTAGAAGCCGAGAAGGCTGCTCACTGCCGAAGCAAGGAGGAGGTGGCCGGAATGTCCACGAAATTAAAAGTTGCTATCGACCGCCTAGAGGTTCTTGAAGGAGAACGCCGAGCGGAGCAAGAGGACCTGAAGAAGGCCGACGCCGAAGCCAAGGATGCCCGTAGTGCGATGCGGGCTATGAAGGAGGAACTGCGTCAGGTTGGAGATATTGTGGCTGGAAAGCCCTTTATGCTGCGCAGGAAGTTCACGGATCCAAAGTATGCTCAGCTGGGCCGGTTGTACGGTGCGGAGGATCCTTATCTGGACTTGGCGGCGAGTGCGGTGGACGCCGTCGTGCACTTTCGAAGCCAGGAGGATCACGAAATGGAAGAGCTTTTCTGGTCTCAGTTCCATAGTCCGGAGCGTCCACTTCCGTTGAGTGATCAGCTTGTTGAGTGGGCTGAGCTAAATAGATTGTCCGGACTTGCCATGACAGATGTGGTTGCTCATCTATGGCCGAAAAGGCCCAAGCCGAAGAGTTATTTTGGCTTGTTGCAGCAATTCCTTGGGGCGGTGCCGCGTATTGGGGCGATGAAGCGGTCGGCATGCATAGAAGGTGCACGGATGGCTCTCGCCCGTGGTAAGACATACTGGGCAGAGATGGATGCCACCGCTGTTGCATCCCGGGGTTCGGACAAAAGCCGATTCCCCACCGAGCACTATTTTGAGGAAGTCCTGCAGGGCGCTCGTATAATAGAGTCACAGTGCTCGAAAGATGTTATGTTTGAATGACATGTATGATTTCTGAGATCATGTTTATAATGCAATAACTTTTTATACTTGTGTGTTCAAGTATTGAACTATCTCCTGTGCGGTCGTATATGTATGAATAACCTGAAAGTTGCAGTCTTCGGCTTCAGCCCCCACGCACGTGGTGCGGGGGTGTTTGCAAAAAGAAAAGCGCTTTTTCACACTTAATCTAACGTCTTGGTCCTTGTAGGGAGGTGATAGCATAGCAAACTAGGCAACCGGACTATAATGCTTTATTACGTTCACTTACCCATAGGAGCTCAAATGTGGGGCTACTATATAGCCCCTAGCGGCACCGCTCCTCTCCAAACTTCAGGGTGCGTATGTGCCTGACCGGGAAGCGGTCCTTCGTCAAAGCGGAGGAATTCTAAACATTCCAGTGGTCAATCGAGTGGTTGACCAGTCTCTCGCTATATCATGACAGTCAGTTTTCGGCTTTCTCTACTGAGGTTCTCGCCCGGCCAAACCGGGGCACAATCGCAGTAGTTCTCCTGGTGCCACGTTAGCCGATGATACGGAACGTAAGGCAGCAAAACACAGGAGCCGGGCAAACCCAACATTTGACCAAAGACATGATTCGGAGCTAATGCATATAAGGCCTAACTCGAGACGTCGAACACTCCCTGAGGTGTTCGGTCTTTATTATACCGGGCAGAATGATGCCCTAAGCCCCTAGTGTCCAGGTTCAGGCGGGAACTTCTGACGCGGCCGATGCCAAAACGCCAGCCTCCTCCTCGGTTATGGTTTGAAAATGGGGGATGTGTATCAACAAGAGACAGTAAGAAAGGTTGACGCAGGGTCTTAATCTGAAAAGAATCCTTGCAACGGGTCCCTGCTGCACGTCTGCGCCTGTGTCTCCGTTGTGCTGTATCCTGGACGGGTGTAGCACGTGCTTCATCTGTAAAAGAGAAGGACTTAGTTTCCAAGAAATATCATGCAGAGGTTGTATAAAAATAGAATAAGAGGAAGAAAATTGAGCTTTATTGGCTCTCATCATTTATACATGCAACCCCTTATAAAGGGGATATGCGGCTGGGAAGCCCCTTGCCGGACT
Organism: Triticum aestivum; assembly: GCF_018294505.1. NCBI lineage: Eukaryota > Viridiplantae > Streptophyta > Magnoliopsida > Poales > Poaceae > Triticum > Triticum aestivum. The sequence goes on along the minus strand of NC_057810.1, from coordinate 557,132,712 downwards.
CGCCTAACCATGTCCGAGGTCTGAATGACCTATTTTTAGGGGCTTTGACCCGCAAGTTCTGACTAGTGTGTGGCTGTCGAGGCAGTCTCACGTTTCTCCGTGGTCGAGGAACACTCAGAGTTACTTTTTAATGAAATTATGCCACGTTGACCGGGCATTTTTAAGCGTAAAAAACACGTAATGTGGTATTGCATTAGGGCTGGCGAAAGCTGCACGCCCGAGTAGTGCTTAAGGGCTACTGTTTGAATGGGGCGATGGGTAGTGAGCTTTTCGCGACGGAGGTTGTCGGATGAACCGAACACAACCTCTAGTGGTACAAAGCCTGTATAATTGGCTTAAAGGCCTGGCGTCACTCGTTTAAAGGAAGTAATGCTATGGCAAATTTTGGTACGGTCTATCCCCATTCTGCGGCCGGTGTCCTGGTATTGTAGGTGCCGCACTGTCTTTTCGTGTTATCACATGAAGTGAGTTCACTGTTTTTACTTCTAGTGGGAAAGTCTTCTGTTTTCCGGAGTGCTACTGTTGGGTTTCGTCACTTTCGCTTGGTGTGTCGAGCCCCTTGTGTTCGGCATTAAGTCGGCCGAACTGTTTGAAGACCCCGCAATCTCTGTGGGTATGGTTTGCAGGCTTCCCGGGGGTACCATGTATTTGACATAGTCTGTCCAGAATCTTATTTAGGTTGGATAGCTCGTCACTGTTGTCCTTGAGGGGCAGTGTTTTGTTGTTCGGCCGAGAGCTTTTGAATCCGGCGTTGACCGCCGTACTATTTGGGCCTTTTTCCTTATTCCGGCACTGATCTTTTCTGCGTCGTGATTTCCCATTTCCATCCCTAACTTCAGATGTACTCGGGTCGCTGGTGCTGCACCTAGCCAGCCAGCTGTCTTCCCCTGCGCAAAAGCAGGTCATGAGGCTTGTTAGTGCGGCCATTGTTCTTGGTTTTTCCTGGCTGAGGTGTTTGGCCAGCCATTCGTCTCAAACGTTGTGTTTAAAGGCTGCTAAGGCTTCAGCATCCGGACAGTCGACTATTTGGTTCTTTTTAGTGAGGAACCTGTTCCAGAATTTGTGTGCTGACTCTCCGGGCTGTTGAGTTACGTGACTTAAATCGTCTGCATCCGAAGGACGGACATAGGTCCCCTGAAAATTTGCTCGACACGCATCCTCAAGCTCTTCCCAACTTCCAATGGTATTTTCTGGGACGCTTTTAAGCCAATGCCGAGCTGGCCCTTTCAGCTTGAGGGGTAGGTATTTTATGGCATGGAGATCGTCTCCTCTGGCCATATGTATGTGTAGGATGTAATCCTCAATCCAGACTCCGGGGTCTGTTGTTCCGTCATATGCTTCTATGTTTACGGGTTTGAATCCCGCTGGAAATCCATGATCCAGTACCTCGTCGGTGAAACATAGTGGGTGTGCGGCGCCCCTGTACTTGGGTGTGCCGTTGTCTTGAAATGCTCGGCGGGTTATGTTGCTTCCTGGAGTCTTCTTTTTTGGCCCATAAATAGATCTGACTGGGTCGTCCTTTTTTCGAGGATCTTTATGCTGATCGTGTGTCGGCTTGTGTACGGCGCCCCTTGTTGCTCTTGGCCTGTCATCTGGTCGTCTATCCGGCCAGGCGGCTTCTTTCCTTTTTGACTGTGGGGGCTCTAAGGCCTCCTCGTCAAATTCGGGCAACAGCTTGCGCTTCGGGTAGCTCTTTGTCTGGTGACTAGCGCCATGTTTATCTGCACTGTTGAGTACTTTGCTCCATCTCATTCTGAGTGCGTCCTCCGCTGTTTTGAGCTTCCGCTTTTGCGTCTTCAAACTTCTTGCAGTGGAGACGAGCCTTTTATGAAGATTCATATGCTCTGGTGATGTGAGATCATCTTCGCCGGGGATGGGTTTCTTGTCCAGTTCACGTCCGGCTGGCTGCTTGTTGACATGTGCGTCGTCCACTGCTTCGCCCTGCTCTAGGGCCGGGTCCGTATTGGTGCCGTTTTTATCGATGCCGGTCTTCGGGCGGCGCTTGCGCCGCCGCTTTGGTTGTTTGTTGGGGGAGTTGTCCTTCGCCACGTCCCGTTTTTCCTCATTATCGCTTCCTTTTGGTGTATCCACCATGTATACGTCATGAGTTGGGGTGGCTTTCCCATGCCCGATAGGCGCTAGTTCTTGGTTGTCTCCGGCATCGTCGTCCATACCGTCGATGTCTTCGGAGTCATACTTTAGCATGTCAGTTAGATCGTCGACAGTGGCTATTAATTGGGTGGTGGGTGGGCTTTGAATTTCTTCGTCGTCCGCATCCCAACTGTTCTGGCCGCAGTCCGGCCAGGGCTCTCCTGATAACGAGAGATACTTCAGCGAACTCAAGATGTCGCCAAAAGGTGAGAGTTGAAAGATGTCCGCTGCGGTGAACTCCATGACCGGCGCCCAATCGGATTCGATTGGAGGGGCGCGGGAGGTTTGAAGTCCGGCAAGGAGTCCGGCACCTCGGAGTCACGAGCTTTATGAGGGACAAGATCAATGTTCGGCTCTATTGCCGTAGAGGTTGCAGCCCCCGAGGCGGTGTCTAGCCATCCATCCCCGATCTGCGCAGCCGGCTCCAAATTGAAGATCGAAGCGGGTTCGAGTGCGGCCTCCAGGGTACTGTCCGACTGCAGAGCTAAGTCATGCTCGCTGTGACAGTGCGGCACGCTCGGCTATGGCTCGACTCCATCGAGGATCAAGTCCCCGCGGATGTCAGCCGTGAAGTTCAAACTTCCAAATCTGACCTGACTGCCAGGGGCGTAGCTTTCGATCTGCTCTAGATGGCCAAGCGAATTGGCCCGCAGTGCAAAGCCGCCGAATACGAAGATCTGTCCGGGGAGAAGGGTCTCACCCTGGACTACGTCGTTGATGATGGTCGAAGAAGCCATCGAGCCTATCGGTGACGACACAGAGGAACTCTCAATGAAAGCACCAATGTCGGTGTCAAAACCGGCGGATCTCGGGTAGGGGGTCGCGAACTGTGCGTCTAGGCGGATGGTAACAGGAGACAAGGGACACGATGTTTTACCCAGGTTCGGGCCCTCTTGATGGAGGTAAAACCCTACGTCCTACTTGATTAATATTGATGATGTGTGTTACAAGAGTGGATCTACCACGAGATCAAGGAGGCTAAACCCTAGAAGCTAGCCTATGGTATGATTGTTGTTCGTCCTATGGACTAAAACCATCCGGTTTATATAGACACCGGAGAGGGCTAGGGTTACACAGAGTCGGTTACAATGGTAGGAGATCTACATATCCGTATCGCCAAGCTTGCCTTCCACGCCAAGGAAAGTCCCATCCGGACACGGGACGAAGTCTTCAATCTTGTATCTTCATAGTCTTGGAGTCCGGTCGATGATGATAGTTCGGCTATCTGGACACCCCCTAGTCCGGAACTCCCTCAGGTGGACACAAAGTCTTGAGAGAATATCGAAGAGTATCTTCGGAATCTTCTAGTGAAGCAGGCCATCATCTGGAATGAAGGGGGCTCTCCGGGAGAAAGTATTGACGAGAACCTAGAGTTAGAGTTAGCAAAAATCATTTAACCCGAGTAGAAGAGAGATCAGAATCCCAGAGTATAGGTCGAGGAATAAAAGATCCTAATATCACCCAATGGCGACGTGGGCCCATGGGCCGCACAGCCATGTTAGTATAACAGTTTTGTAATATCTAGACTCAACTTCGGCCAAGGAGTGTGGAAGGGGGATTCCTACAGGCAGTTGGCTCTGATACCAACTTGTGACGCCCCCGATTCAATCGTACACTACTCATGCACGCAAACGTGTACGATCAAGATCAGGGACTCACGGGAAGATATCACAACACAACTCTAAAAACATAAATAAGTCATACAAGCATCATAATACAAGCCAGGGGCCTCGAGGGCTCAAATACAAGTGCTCGATCATAGACGAGTCAGCGGAAGCAACAATATCTGAGTACAGACATAAGTTAAACAAGTTTGCCATAAGATGGCTAGCACAAACTGGGATACAATCGAAAGAGGCGCAGGCCTCCTGCCTGGGATCCTCCTAACTACTCCTGGTCGTCGTCAGCGGGCTGCATGTAGTAGTAGACACCTCCAGCGTAGTAGGAGTCGTCGTCGAAGGTGGCGTCTGGCTCCTGGGCTCCAGCATCTGGTTGCGACAACTAGGTAGAAGGGAAAGGGGGAAAAGAGGGAGAAAAGCAACCGTGAGTACTCATCCAAAGTACTCGCAAGCAAGGAGCTACACTACATATGCATGGATATATGTGTAAAGGGCCATAACGGTGGACTGAACTGCAAAATGCCAGAATAAGATGGGGATAACTAATCATGTCGAAGACTACGCTTCTGGCAGCCTCTGTCTTGCAGCATGTAGAAGAGAGTAGACTGAAGTCCTCCAAGTAGCATCGCATAGCATAACCCTACCCGGTGATCCCCTCCTCGTCGCCCTGTTAGAGAGCGATCACCGGGTTGTATCTGGCACTTGGAAGGGTGTGTTTTATTAAGTATCCGGTTCTAGTTGTCATAAGGTCAAGGTACAACTCCAAGTCGTCCTGTTATCGAAGATCACGACTATTCAAATAGATTAACTTCCCTGCAGGGGTGCACCACATAACCCAACACGCTCGATCCCATTTGGCCGGACACACTTTCCTGGGTCATGCCCGGCCTCGGAAGATCAACACGTCACAGCCCCACCTAGGCACAACAGAGAGGTCAGCACGCCGGTCTAAACCTAAGCGCACAGGGGTCTGGGTCCATCGCCCTTAGCATACCTGCACGTTGCGTACGCGGCCGGAAGCAGAACTAGCCCCCTTAATACAAGAGCAGGCTTACGTTCCAATCCGGCGTGTGCTGCTCAGTTGCTGACGTCACGAAGGCTTTGGTTGATACCACGACGCCGAGTGCCCATAACTGTTCCCGCGTAGTTGGTTAGTGCGTATAGGCCAGTAGCCAAATACCAAGATCTCGTTAAGCGTGTTAAGTATCCGCGAACGCCGAATAGGGTCAGGCCCACCTCTCTCCTAGGCGGTCTCAACCTGCCCTGTTGCTCCGCCTCAAAGTAACAGTCGGGGGCCGTCGGGTACCCAGGCCCACCTCTACCGGGATGGACCACCTGTCCTTCCAGCCCCCACATCGGAATCACTTGCGGGTACTCAAGGAGCTGACCCGACTTTAGTCACCATCTGTATAGTATGTATATATGTATAGTATATACCCGTGATCACCTCCCAAGTGATCACGGCCCGATAGTATAGCAAGGCAGACTGACAAGAATGTAGGGCCAATGATGATAAACTAGCATCCTATACTAAGCATTTAGGATTGCGGGTAAGGTATCAATGACTGTAGCAACAATGACATGCTATGCAACAGAATAGGAGTAACCGAACAGTAACATGCTACACTACTCTAATGCAAGCAGTAGAGAGTAGAATAGGCGATATCTGGTGATCAAAGGGGGGGCTTGCCTGGTTGCTCAGACAAGGAGGGTTCGTCGGTGACGTAGTCGACCACAGGGGCATCAACATCGTCACAGGGTCTACCGGAGAGAAGAGGGGGAAGAAACAGTAAATACATAGCAAGCAAGTGCATAACAGGACAACAAGCAGAGCTAGACGTGTTCTAACGCGGTATGAGGTGATACCGGTGAAGGGAGGAAGCATCCGGGAAAGTATCCCCGGTGTTCCGTGTTTCCGGACAAATGCACCGGAGGTGAAATGTTGCAGGTTCACTATGCTAGGGACGCGTGGCGGACGAACGGGCTGCGTAACCGGATTCATCTCGTCGTTATGAGCAACTTTCATGTACAAAGTATTTTCATCCGAGCTACGGTTTATTTCTATTAATTTATAAAGTTTTAAAACCATTTTCTAATTTATTATTATTAAATTAATTCAAAATTGGTATTATTGCATCAGCATGACGTCAGCATGACGTCAGCAGTCAACAGAGGTGTTGACTAGTCCAACTGACATGAGGGTCCCGCCTGTCATTGACTGATTAACTAACTAACAGTTAATTAGGTTAATAGTGATTAAATCAATCTAATTACAATTAATTAATTTAATTAATTTGATTAATTTAGTTAATTAGCTAATTAATAAATTAAATTTATTTTTATTATTAATTTTTCCTCTTTTTTTTATAAAAAATCGTTCTGGGCGGGTGGGGCCCCACAGGTCATTGGCCCAGAGAGGCCTTGCGGGCGCACGGGTTACGGGCGCTCCTACGGGCACCAGCCTGAACGGGCGCAGATGGTCGCCGGCGAACGGGCGGGGCCATTCAGGGCGATGGGGCGGGCGCAGGCCACCGGGGCACAGTGGGGCGCCGGCCAGGGAGTGGCCGCGGGCGAGCTGGAGTGTGATGAGACGGGCGCGGCCAGCCATGGGGCAAGGCGCAGCCGGGCGATGCTGGGCAGCAGCAGGGGTAGGCAGGGGAGGCGGGCGCGTGTGCGCGCGCGCGATGGCGCGCCCTGCGGGGCGTGTACGGCCCTTAGCGCGGGCGCGTTTAGTGACAAGCAAGAAGAGGGTGGATGGGGAGTGTGCTCACGAGTGTTGAAGGGGAGGGGTCGACGTGGCTCGGTGATGCCGGCGAGGGAGAGGTGGGGAGGCGCAGTACAACGGGGAAGCAGTCCGGCGAGATCCACGGGTGATCCGGCGACGGCATGGGATCGAGCTCGGGGAAAGTGGCCGGGGCAGCCTGGGCCGGGCGGAGGCCGGCGAATCTACGGGTGGCTTCCGATGACCGACGAGGAGCTCGTTGCGGAGGAGTCGAGCTCCAATGGGTGGCCTCAGGCGATGTAGCTCGAGGGGATCCGACGGGGAAGAGACGATGGGGTGGCCGAGGCGGGGGCGCTCTGGGTGGCGTCGGCGCGACGACGGCGGGATGGGCGCGGGCGGCGCCGGGGTCGGGCCCCTCCCCGATCCAGATGGGATCGAGAGGAGAGAGGGAAGAGGGAGAGGCGAGCGAGTGGGGGAATGGGGTGTCAGTGGGATAGGGTTTGACCGGGGTGGGGGTTAGTAGGCGCGGGTGGGCCGGCCCGGTTGGCCCGATGGCCAGCTGGGCCGAGGCCTAGTGGGGGGCAGGCTTTTGTTATTTTTTTGTTTAGTTAGGTTCTGCTTTTCTTTTTATTTAATTGTTTTCTTGTTTCCATCCACTATAAAATATCTAGGCATTTTATAAAAATGTGTTTATTGCACCATATTTACATATGCAAATTATGGCACCTCCGTAACATTTTTTTTTAACTTTTGAAAACTTTTATTGTTGACATTAATTTGAATTTGAATTTTGAAACGGTTTCGAATCATCGCGAGGTTAACAACAGTGACCGTGGTGACGTGGCATCATTAGCGTGGGATTACTGTAGCTTAATTATCCGGTCATCACAATTGATCTTCAGAGTGCCTGGTTTTCTTCTAACTTCCATCTTCTGTGGCCTAGGTTGCACAACCACTGCCTTGCCTGTTATATCAGCAGCCTGCAAACAAGTTTTCATTAGTACAAACAAAAAGCAACCAAGTTTTCATTACTACTAACAAGTGTCATCTTAACCTGGTTTTGAAGCATAGCTTTGTGAGTCTAAAGAGAATCAAAAGCCTCTTTGTCTTGCTTTTTTTGTTTTGCAGCTTCTCTAACCAAATGTGCATTTCCATGATGTTTAGATGCATCATTATTTTTACAGCTTGATCTATTATGTCCTTGCATTTTGCAAGAACTGCAAGTGATCTTGCCACCTACTTTGCTCATCTTAGTACCCTTAGGTTTTTCTCCTTCCTCTCTCCCCCTTTCTGTTTTAGGCCTTCCAGGCAAGCTAATGTGACCAGGTGGTTGTGGCTTTGGATTTGCTGAAATAGGCCAACTCTCCTCTCCCTCCAAAGGTTGTAAGCAATGATCATATATCTTGTTGTACACATCTACGGAGTAACAAGGAGCAATATAATCATCAATTTTATGTCCTGTTTTATAGATAGCACTAATGGCATGGCAGCATGGTAAACCTGACAGCTGCCAATATCTACATGAGCAAGTCCAGAGCTGCAAGTTAACAGTAAATTTGAATTTCTCATGCTCTTGCACTTCAAATCCATCTTTCCCATTCCACAGCACATGACAGAAACCTGATCTCCTTATGTTTTGCTTTAATTTTTTGAAAATGTTGGTACATATAGTTCCTTTCCAGTTAACTGACTTCCCTCTATTTTCTTGTACCCTCACCATAATTTTGCACCTGATCCACTCAAGCATTGAGACAATAGCAAGGTACCTAGCTAACATGATGTAGTTGTTGAAAGATTCACACATGTTGTTATCAACTGAATCACAATTGGACCCCAGCTTCATGTAGGCCCTACTCCAATGAACTAGATTAGTGTTCATCATATCTTTTGCACCCTCAATAGTAAATTGTGCTAGCCTTTCCCTGTTGTAGTTGAAAATCACTTTGTTTGGTGATTTTGCACATCTCCAAAACCTTTTCTGAAGATCATGGTCTGGGTGTTTTTTCTTCCAATTAGCATATATGTGTCTTGCACACATTCTATGCTCAGCTTTAGGAAAAATGTCCTCCATTGCCCCTATAAGTCCCTTTTGCTGATCTGACATAAATACATATCCATCTCCTTGATTGCTTATTTTCAAGTCATGGTTTATTTTGGCAAGAAACCAGAACCATGACTCATAATTTTCTTTCTCCACAACAGCCCAAGCAATAGGATACATCTGGTTATTTGCATCTCTTCCTATAGCACACAACATCTGTCCATAGCAAGCACCTTTGAAAAAACAACCATCAAGTTAATAACTTTTCTACAACCTGCCAAGAAACCTTTCTTCAAGGCATCAAAACACATGTAAAACCTTTGGAATACATATGACCCATCCTTTTCATTTTGGTCCAACTTCACTACTACCGTGCTTCCAGGATTACTTCTCGCGAGCTCTAACTGATAATTAAATAATTTGGAGTACTCTCCTTCAGTGGAATGCAATAGTTTCTGCATGACCATTCTCTTTGCCTTCTTGCACTGTGCAACTGTGACATCAACAAATAAGTCCTCAAGTACAGTTTTTCTCAAATCTTCTAACTTCCAACTTGGATTTGCTCTTATAAGCCTGCCATATTTTGTAGAAATCATAGATGATGTGACCAGTTTCTTATCTCTTCTTGGAATGCAATGGTGCTCATGTTGGGGAATGTAGTAATTTCAAAAAAAAATCCTATGCACACGCAAGATCATGGTGATGCATAGCAACGAGAGGGGAGAGTGTGTCCACGTACCCTCGTAGACCGAAAGCGGAAGCGTTAGCAAAACGCAGTTGATGTAGTCGTACGTCTTCACGATCCGACCGATCAAGTATCGAAAGCACGCCACCTCCGAGTTCAGCACACGTTCAGCTTGATGATGTCCCTCGAACTTCGATCCAGCCGAGCTTTGAGGGAGAGTTCCTTCAGCACGACGGCATGGTGACGATGATGATGTTCTACCGATGCAGGGCTTCGCCTAAGCACTGCTACGATATTATCGAGGTGGACTATGGTGGAGGGGGCACCGCACACGGCTAAGATATCTCAAGGATCAATTGTTGTATCTCAAGGGGGTGCCTCCGTCCCTGTATATAAAGGAGTGGAGGAGGGGGAGGGGGCCGTCCATCCTTGGCGCGCCCCATGAGGAGTCCTACTCCCACCGGGAGTAGGACTCCCCCCTTCCTTGTTGGAGTAGGAGAGGAGAAGGAAGGAGAGAGGGGGGAAAGGAAAAGGGGCCGCCGCCCCCTCCTTGTCCAATTCGGACTTGAGGGGAGGGGCGCGCGGCTGCCCCTTGGCCGCCTCTCCTCTTCCTCCACTTGGGCCCATGAGGCCCATTAACCTCCGGGGGGTTCCAGTAACCCCCCGATACTCTGGTATATATCCGATAACCCCCGGAACCATTCCGGTGTCCGAATATAGTCATCCAATATATCAATCTTCATGTCTCGACCATTTCGAGACTCCTCGTCATGTCCATGATCACATCCGGGACTCCGAACTCATAATATAACCGTCATCTAACTTTAAGCATGCGGACCCTACGGGTTCGAAAACTATGTAGACATGGCCGAGACACGTCTCTGGTCAATAACCAATAGCGGAACCTGGATGCTCATATTGGTTCCTACATATTCTACGAAGATCTTTATCGGTCAAACCGCATAACAACATACGGTGTTCCCTTTGTCATCGGTATGTTACTTGCCCGAGATTCGATCGTCGGTATCTCCATACCTAGTTCAATCTCGTTACCGGCAAGTCTCTTTACTCGTTCCGTAATACATCATCCTGTAACTAACTCATTAGTTACAATGCTTGCAAGGCTTATAGTTATGTGCATTACCGAGTGGGTCTAGAGATACCTCTCTGACAATCGGAGCGACAAATCCTAATCTCGACATACTAAACGATCGGGTGCTAAGCTAATGGAATGGGTCATGTCAATCACATCATTCTCCTAATGATGTGATCCCGTTAATCAAATAACAACTCTTTTGTTTATGGTTAGGAAACATAACCATCTTCGATTAACGAGCTAGTCAAGTAGAGGCATACTAGTGACACTATGTTTGTCTATGTATTCACACATGTATTATGTTTCCGGTTAATACAATTCTAGCATGAATAATAAACATTTATCATGAAATAAGGAAATAAATAATAACTTTATTATTGCCTCTAGGGCATATTTCCTTCAGTCTCCCACTTGCACTAGAGTCAATAATCTAGATTACACAATAATGATTCTAACACCCATGGAGTCTTGGTGTTGATCATGTTTTGCTCGTGGAAGAGGCTTAGTCAATGGGTCTGCAACATTTAGATCCTTATGTATCTTGCAAATTTCTATGTCTTCCACCTAGACTAGATCCCGGATGGAATTGAAGCGTCTCTTGATGTGCTTGGTTCTCTTGTGAAATCTGGATTCCTTCGCTAAGGAAATTGCTCCAGTATTGTCACAAAAGATTTTCATTGGACCCGATGCACTAGGGATGACACCTAGATTGGATATGAACTCCTTCATCCAGACTCCTTCATTTGCTGCTTCCGAAGAAGCTATGTACTCCGCTTGACACGTAGATCCCACCACGACGCTTTGTTTAAAACTGCACCAACTGACAGCTCCACCGTTCAATGTAAACACGTATCCGGTTTGCAATTTAGAATCGTCCGGATCAGTCTAAAAGCTTGCATCAACGTAACCATTTACGATGAGCTCTTCGTCACCTCCATATACGAGAAACATATCCTTAGTCCTTCCAGGTATTTCAGGATGTTCTTGACCGCTGTCCAGTGATCCACTCCTGGATTACTTTGGTATCTCCCTGCTAGACTTATAGCAAGGCACACATCAGGTCTGGTACACAACATTGCATACATGATAGAGCCTATGGCTGAAGCATAGGGAACATCTTTCATCTTCTCTCTATCTTCTGCACAGGTCGGGCTTTGAGTCTTACTCAACTACACACCTTGTAACACATCAAGAACCCTTTCTTTGCTTGATCCATTTTGAACTTCTTCAAAACTTTGTCAAGGTATGTGCTTTGTGAAAGTCCAATTAAGCGCCTTGATCTATCTCTATAGATCTTAATGCCCAATATGTAAGCAGCTTCACTGAGGTCTTTCATTGAAAAACTCTTATTCAAGTATCCCTTTATAATATCCAGAAATTCTATATCATTTCCGATCAGCAATATGTCATCCACATATAATATCAGAAATGCTAGAGAGCTCCCACTCACTTTCTTGTAAATACAGGCTTCTCCAAAAGTCTGTACAAAATCAAATGCTTTGATCACACTATCAAAGCGTTTATTCCAACTCCGAGAGGCTTGCACCAATCCATAAATGGATCGCTGGAGCTTGCACACTTTGTTAGCTCCCTTTGGATCGACAAAACCTTCTGGTTGCATCATATACAACTCTTCTTCCAGAAACCCATTCAGGAATGCAGTTTTGACATCCATCTGCCATATTTCATAATCATAAAATGCGGCAATCGCTAAGATGATTCAGACAGACTTAAGCATCACTACGGGTGAGAAAGTGTCATCGTAGTCAATCCCTTGAACTTGTCGAAAACCTTTTGCGATAAGTCGAGCTTTGTAGACAGTAACATTACCGTCAGCGTCAGTCTTCTTCTTGAAGATCCATTTATTTTCAATTGCTTGCCGATCATTGGGCAAGTCAACCAAAGTCGACACTTTGTTCTCATACATGGATTCCATCTCAGATTTCATGGCCTCAAGCCATTTTGCGGAATCTGGGCTCACCATCGCTTCTTCATAGTTCGTAGGTTCATCATGGTCTAGTAACATGACTTCCAGAACAGGATTACCATACCACTCTGGTGCAGATCTTATTCTGGTTGATCTACGAGGTTCAGTAACAACTTGATCTGAAGTTCCATGATCATCATCATTAACTTCCTCACTAATTGGTGTAGGTGTCACAGGAACAGATTTCCGTGATGAGCTACTTTCCAATAAGGGAGCAGGTACAATTACCTCATCAAGTTCTACTTTCCTCCCACTCACTTCTTTCGAGAGAAACTCCTTCTCTAGAAAGGATCCATTCTTAGCAACGAATGTCTTGCGTTCGGATCTGTGATAGAAGGTGTACCCAACAGTTTCCTTTGGGTATCCTATGAAGACACATTTCTCCGATTTGGGTTCGAGCTTATCAGGTTGAAGCTTTTTCACATAAGCATCGCAGCCCCAAACTTTTAGAAAAGACAACTTTGGTTTCTAGCCAAACCACAGTTCGTAAGGCATCGTATCAACGGATTTTGATGGTGCCCTATTTAACGTGAATGCGGCCGTCTCTAAAGCATAACCCCAAAATGATAGCGGTAAATAAGTAAGAGACATCATAGATCACAACATATCAAGTAAAGTACGATTACGATGTTCGGACACACCATTACGCTGTGGTGTTCCGGGTGGCGTGAGTTATGAAACTATTCCGCTTTGTTTCAAATGTAGACCAAACTCGTAACTCAAATATTCTCCTCCACGATCAGATCGTAGAAACTTTATTTTCTTGTTACGATGATTTTCAACTTCACTCTAAAATTCTTTGAACTTTTCAAATGTTTCAGACTTATGTTTCATTAAGTAGATATATCCATATCTGCTCAAATCATCTGTGAAGGTGAGAAAATAATGATATCCGCCACGAGCCTCAACATTCATTGGACCACATACATCTTTATGTATGATTTCCAATAAATTTGTTGCTCTCTCCATTGTACCGGAGAACGGCGTTTTAGTCATCTTGCCCATAAGGCACGGTTCGCAAGTACCAAGTGATTCATAATTAAGTGGTTCCAAAAGTCCATCAGTATGGAGTTTCTTCATGCGCTTTACACCGATATGACCCAAACGGCAGTGCCACAAGTAAGTTGCACTATCATTATCAACTCTGCATCTTTTGGCTTCAACATTATAAATATGTGTATCACTACTATCGAGATTCATCAAAAATAGACCACTCTTCAAGGGTGCATGACCATAAAAGATATTACTCATATAAATAGAACAACCATTATTCTCTAATTTAAATGAATAACCATCTCGCATCAAACAAGATCCAGATATAATGTTCATGCTCAACGCTGGCACCAAATAACAATTATTTAGGTCTAATACTAATCCCGAAGGTAGATGTAGAGGTAGCGTGCCGACCGCGATCACATCGACTTTGGAACCATTTCCCACGCGCATCGTCACCTCGTCCTTGGCCAGTGTTCGCTTAATCCGTAGTCCCTATTTCGAGTTGCAAATATTAGCAACAGAACCAGTACCAAATACCCAGGTGCTACTGCGAGCTCTAGTAAGGTACATGAGGGAGTTCCAGACTAGGGGGTGTCCGGATAGCCGAACTATCATCATCGGCCGGACTCCAAGACTATGAAGATACAAGATTGAAGACTTCGTCCCGTGTTCGGACGGGACTTTCCTTGGCGTGGAAGGCAAGCTTGGCGATACGGATATGTAGATTTCCTACCATTGTAACCGACTCTGTGTAACCCTAGCCCTCTCCGGTGTCTATATAAACCGGATGGCCTTAGTCCATAGGACGAACAACAATCATACCATAGGCTAGCTTCTAGGGTTTAGCCTCCTTGATCTCGTGGTAGATCCACTCTTGTAACACACATCATCAATATTAATCAAGCAGGACGTAGGGTTTTACCTCCATTAAGAGGACCCGAACCTGGGTAAAACATCGTGTCCCTCGTCTCCTGTTACCATCCGCCTAGACGCACAGTTCGGGACCCCCTACCCGAGATCCGCCAGTTTTGACACTGACATTGGTGCTTTCATTGAGAGTTCCTCTGTGTCGTCACCGATAGGATCGATGGCTTCTTCGACCATCATCAACGATGCAGTCCAGGGTGAGACCTTTCTCCCCGGACAGATCTTCGTATTCGGCGGCTTTGCACTGCGGGCCAATTCGCTTGGCCATCTGGAGCAGATCGAAAGCTACGCCCCTGGCCGTCAGGTCAGATTTGGAAGTTTGAACTTCACGGCTGACATCCGCGGGGACTTGATCCTCGATGGATTCGAGCCACAGCCGAGCGTGCCGCACTATCACGACGAGCATGATTTAGCTCTGCGGCCGGACAGTACCCTGGAGGCCGCACTCGAACCCGCTCCGATCTTCAATTCGGAGCCGGCTGCGCAGATCGAGGACGGATGGCTAGACACCGCCTCGGGAGCTGCAACCTCTACGGTGATAGAGCCGAACAATGACCTTGTCCCTCATGAAGCCCGTGACTCCGAGGCGTCGGACTCCTTGCCGGACTCCGAACCTCCCGCGCCCCCTCCGATCGAATCCGATTGGGCACCGATCATGGAGTTCACCGCAGCGGACATCTTTCAACTCTCACCTTTTGGCGACATCTTGAGTTCGCTAAAGTATCTCTCGTTATCAGGAGAGCCCTGGCCGGACTGCGGTCAGGAGGGTTGGGATGCGGACGACGAAGAAATTCAAAGCCCACCCACCACCCACTTGGTAGCCGCTGTCGACGATCTAACCGACATGCTAGACTACGACTCCGAAGACATCGACGGTATGGATGAAGATGCCGGAGACGACCAAGAACCAACGCCTACTGGGCACTAGAAAGCCACCTCATCATATGACATATACATGGTGGATATCCCAAAGGATGGGAATGGCGAAGAAACAGCGGAGGATGACCCCTCCAAGAAGCAGCCCAAGCGCCGGCGTCAGCGGCGCCGCTCTAAATCCCGCCACAGCAAGAATGAAGACTCCGGCACCGGAGATAATAATACGCCGGACAGTGCCGAAGACAACCCACTCCAACAAGATGCAGCGCAGGAGGACGGAGACGCCAGCCCTCATGAGAGAGCGGCAGAAGAAGAGGTAGAGGATTATATGCCTCCCTCCGGAGACGAGGCAAGCCTCGATGACGATGAATTCATCGTGCCTGAGGATCCCATCGAACAAGAGCGTTTTAAAGGCAGGCTTATGGCCACGGCGAACAGCCTCAAGAAAAAGCAGCAACAGCTTAGAGCTGATCAAGATCTGCTAGCCGACAGATGGACTGAAGTCCTCGCGGCCGAAGAGCATGAGCTCGAACGCCCCTCCAAAAGCTACCCTAAACAAAAGCTGCTCCCCCGATTAGAGGAGGAAGCGTATGAACCCGCATCACCAGGAGACAATACGGCTGACCGACCACCCCGTGGTCGCGACAGAGAGGCCTCTAGGCCCTTCACTAGACCCGTACCCCGGCATCGCTCGAAAAGCACAAGGCCACCCCGTGGAGGATAAGGCAAGACAATCAAGATCAATCTATGGATCGCGTGGGTGCCCCACGGTACGTGATGACAGCCGTCGCGCTGGACACAGTAAGTCCGGCCGGGTCGAACAAAACAGACAAAGTTCTTTTGAGCTCCGTCATGATATCGCCCAGTACAAAGGCGCCGCACACCCACTATGCTTCACAGATGAAGTAATGGATCATCAAATCCCCGAAGGGTTTAAACCCGTGAATATCGAATCTTACGATGGCACAACAGACCCCGCGGTTTGGATCGAAGATTATCTTCTTCACATCCACATGGCCCGCGGTGACGATCTTCACGCCATCAAATATCTCCCCCTCAAGCTTAAAGGACCAGCCCGGCATTGTCTTAACAGCTTGCCAACAGAGTCAATTGGGAGTTGGGAAGACCTGGAAGCCACATTCCTCGATAACTTCCAAGGCACATATGTGCGACCACCAGACGCTGATGACCTAAGCCACATAATTCAGCAGCCAGACAAGTCGGCCAGACAATTCTGGACACGGTTCTTAACCAAGAAAAACCAAATCGTCGATTGTCCGGATGCGGAGGCCCTCGCGGCCTTCAAGCATAACATCCGCGACGAGTGGCTTGCCCGGCACCTAGGACAGGAAAAGCCGAAATCCATGGCAGCCCTTACATCACTCATGACCCGCTTCTGCGTGGGTGAGGACAACTGGCTAGCACGCAACAACAACCTCAGCAAAAATTCTGGCAGTCCGGATTTCAAGGACCGAAATGGTAGGTCACGTCGTAACAAAAGCAAACGCCGCATCAACGGCGACAATAGTGAGGATGCGACAGTCAATGCCGGATTCAGAGGCTCTAAACACGGTCAGCGGAAAAAGCCATTCAAAAGAACTGCTCCGGGTCCGTCCAATTTGGACCGAATACTCGACCGGTTGGGCCAGATACACGGCACCCCCAAAAAGCCAGCTAACCACACCAATAGGGACTGTTGGGTATTCAAGCAGGCAGGCAAGTTAATTGCCGAAAACAATGACAAGGGGCTGCATAGCGATGACGAGGAAGAGACCCGACCGCCGAACAATAGAGGACAGAAGGGTTTCCCCCCACAGGTGCGGACGGTGAACATGATATACGCAACGCACATACCCAAAAGGGAGCGGAAGCGTGCGCTAAGGGATGTATATGCGATGGAGCCAGTTGCCCCGAAGTTCAATCCATGGTCCTCCTGCCCGATCACTTTTGACCGAAGGGACCACCCCACCAGCATCCGCCACGGCGGATTCGCCGCATTGGTCTTAGACCCAATCGTCGATGGATTTCACCTCACCAGAGTCCTGATGGACGGCAGCAGCAGCCTGAACCTGCTTTATCAGGATACAGTGCGCAAAATGGACATAGACCCCTCAAGGATTAAACCTACCAAGACGACCTTTAAAGGCGTCATACCAGGTATAGAAGCCAATTGTACAGGCTCAGTTACACTAGAATGGTCTTCGGATCCCCGGATAACTTCCAAAGCAAGGAGTTAATCTTCGACATAGTCCCGTTCCGCAGCGGCTATCATGCCTTGCTCGGACGTACTGCGTTTGCAAAGTTCAACGCGGTGCCGCACTATGCATACCTCAAGCTCAAGATGCCAGGCCCTCGAGGAGTCATCACGGTCAACGGAAACACTGAACGTTCTCTCCGAACGGAGGAACATACAGCGGCTCTCGCGGCAGAAGTACAATGCAGCCTCTTAAGGCAATTCTCGAGTCCGGCCATTAAGCGGCCGGACATAGCTAAGCGCGCCCGGAGTAACCTACAACAAGACCACCTGGCACATTCCGAGCACGCGTAGCAGTGCGTCCCCAACCCCAGCCCCTGCAAAACGTCAAAACAGGGCCTTCGCATACACCATTACGCTCTGAAGATACCATGGGCATGGGGAGAGGGGCACGACCACGATAAGCCCAGACTGCGGCTCAACCACACCAGGGGCTCTCAAGTGTGTCGTTCTTTTTTTCTTTTTACCTTTTATTTTTTACCCACAGGACTCCGTTCGTCAGAGGCTCTGGCCGGCAGCAGACCTGCCGAACTCACGATGCAACAGCCAGGGAAGGATAAAGGCTACAACGAATATACAGGTGGTCTCCATTACGAGCATTTTTATACACCAATCCACAGCCTACCCCTGGAAGGGGACATGTTTAACAGTCCCATCCCTTGCTTATCGCACTATTTGTATCATTCTGCATTCATAGCAGCACTTATTGAGTAAAACAATGCAACACCTTTTTGCTTATAATTGCATTTCTTTTTCATACATATGTTCGTTTACGACATGTCGCATCCGTACACTTTGGTACGGTTAGAACACACCAGGGGCTTATGTTTCCCGCATCATGGTGTGATAAGTTCGAACACTTTCACAAGTGCGGCACCCCGAACTTATAGCATTATATGCATCGGCTCCGAATCATGTCTTGGGTCAATAGTTGGGTTTGCCCGGCTCCCATGTTTTGGTATCTTATGTTCCGTTGTATCGGCTAAGGTAGCACTAGGAGAACCACTGCGATTGCACCCCAGTTGAGCTGGGTTAACGCCTCAGTGGAGAAAGCTAAAACTGATCGTCATGATGAGGCGAGAGCCGGTCACTGTTCGAGAGGCTTTTGCGAGTCATTAAAGACTTATGCCGCTTAGAGCAAGGAGCCGGATCTTGTCCGGCCCAGGCGTGGATAGCGCCCCAAATTCGGCCTTCCAAAGACTAGGGGCTTCGCCGAAATTTAAAATTATAGAATTCTATGGCTAAGTGAGAGTGTTCAAGCATTATAAGTCCGGTTGCCTTGTTCGCTGTGTTGAGCGCCTCCCTAGATGGACCCAAAAATGGGAACAAGAGTGCTCAAGTTTATCCCGAACACCCCAGCACTCGTGGCATGGGGGCTGAAGCCGACGACTTGCCATCTCTCAGATTTGATAAACAGCCGCACAGAAGGTAATATTTTAAATCAACAAGCGTTGCTTAGCGCATATGAACTAAGTTTTCATCGCACAGGATAACAAAATGCGAGTCTACTCAAAAATTACATCTTTGGAGCACTCCCCCGCAATAGTGCGGACGCCCTTCAGCACACTCTTATAATACATCTCGGGCGTGCGATGCTCCTTGCCCTCTGGTGGTGGGTCCGTCACAAGCTTCTGGGCATCCATCTTGCCCCAGTGCACCTTTGCGCGGGCAAGGGCCCGACGGGCACCCTCAATACAGGCAGAGTGCTTGATGACTTCAACCCACGGGCACGCATCCACCAGCCGCCGCACCAGGCCGAAGTAGCTCCCAGGCATGGCCTCCTTAGGCCACAGCCGAACTATGAGGCCTTTCATGGCCTGTTCGGCCGCCTTGTGGAGCTCGACCAGCTGCTTCAGCTGGTCGCTAAGGGGCACCGGATGTCCGGCCTCAGCATACTGAGACCAGAAGACCTTCTCCGTTGAGCTCCCCTCCTCGGCCCGGTAGAATGCGGCAGCATCAGACACGCTGCGAGGAAGATCTGCGAACGCTCCTGGAGAGCTCCGAATTCGGGTAAGCAACAGGTAATTAACACTCACATGCTTACTTTGCATGAAAAATGCCTTACCCGCTGCTATTTTCTTCTCCGCCTCAATCTCCTGGAGGGCCTTGTAGGCTTCGGCCTTAGCGGCTTTGGCACTCTCAAGAGCCGTTGCAAGCTCAGACTCTCGAGTCTTCGAGTCAAGCTCCAGGCTCTCATGTTTTTTCACGAGATTCTGGAGCTCTTGTTGTACCTCCGCCACCCGCGCCTCCTGCTTCTCTCGCTCGGTGCGCTCTGCGGCCGCATCGCGTTCGGCCGTGGCCACCGCCTCTTTCAGGGTCGCCACCTTGTTAGTGGCCCCTGCAATACCCACGTTATCCTTGTCATTCTTTTTGCAACCAAAATCCTTTTCTGTAAGGTACAATTTTAATAAGGTGTTACTCACCTTCGTTGTCCTCGAGCTGCTTCTTGGCACGGCCGAGCTTGTTCTCGGACCGCTCGAGGTTTTCCTTCAAAGTATTGACCTCCGCAGTCAATGCGGCAGAGGTCAGCAACGCAGCCTGCAATCCCATATTGACATATTTTTTATGACTCCTGCGTATATCTTTTTAGATCCTCAGTCCGGCTTTTCTTTCCGAACACCGAACCGAGCATCAGGGGCTACTGTCTATGCGGTACCATTGTATACGTATTGAAATTCTTGCCTCAAAGCCTGTTATAAGGCTTCTGCAGGCTTCGGTCAGCCCGCTCTTGGCGAGCTGCACCTTCTGAATCACCGCACTCATAACGGTGCGGTGTTCCTCTTCGATGGAGGCGCCATTGAGCGCCTCCAGCAAGCTATCCGGCGCCTCCGGTTGGACGGAGGCCGCTGGCGTCACGGTCTTGCCCTTCTTACGAAGGGGTCGCCCGCCGGACTCCGGAGCCACTGTGGGTTCGGGGCCGAGTCCGGTGCAAAGTCTGGAAGGTTGTCCTCCGACACCTCCGAGGCCCTCTCCTCCTGGTGGGTCCCTTCCTGGGATCCCACCTCGGCATCGTTCGTGGCACGGCGGGTGGAGGCAGTCGGAAGGGAATCCATATCCGACGCACCTAAGGACCCGCTCGACGAAGCGGGAAGATCATCCTTGGGCGGACTGCAGGGTTGTATGCGGCATTAAAAAGACATTATGTGGCGAAAAGGAAAAACCTTGAAGTTATTCAGGAGTCCGGATACTTACGATCTCGCCAGGGGCTTGGCCCTTGGAGGCCAATCCTCGTCGTCATCACTGGCGTTGGCGGAGCAGTCCGGGGGAAGAGTTTTTCCCTTCTTAGACCCTTCGGCCTTCCTTGTTGGGGAGGCCTTCCTTTTCTTCCCTCCCCCCGCTGGGGGAGAGGCTTTCTTCTTCTCCTCCTCGCCTTGGTGGGAGGAGTCGGCCTCGGATTCATCATCCGATAGCACCTGAAAACGGGAACTCTTCCGAGTCCCCGTGGCCTTCTTCTTGGCCTTCTTCTCCGGCACCACGTGGGGTGCCGGAGCCAGCAGCCCTGTTAGGTGGGCGTCCGCTGGGTCCTCTGGCAATGGGGCCGGACAGGTAGTCTGTTCGGCCTTCGCCAGCCAGTCCTGTCATAGGTAAAGGGAGTTTAGATCCCGCATAGAGTCAAACTATGGAAAACAAGTGGCAAAATCACTTACCTCGTCAGCTGGACGCTGCGAGCGGAATCCGCGATCTTCGGTAGAGGATGCAGGAGCCTCGGCGCCCTTGAGCAGCACCTTCCAGACATCTTCGTACATATTGTCGAAGAGCCCGCTCAGAGTCTGGTGCTGCACCGGATCGAACTCCCACATGTTGAAGCCCCGTCGTTGGCACGGGAGAATCCGGCGGATGAGCATGACCTGGACTACGTTGACAAGCTTGAGCTTCTTGTCTACCAACTTCTGGATACAGGCTTGGAGTCTGGTCAGCTCCTCCGAATCCCCCCAGATCCGGCCACTCTCTTTCCAGGAGGTGAGCCGTGTAGGGATGCCGGATCTGAATTCAGGGGCCGCTGCCCAATCAGGGTCACGCGGCTCGGTGATGTAGAACCACCCCGATTGCCACCCCTTGATGGTTTCCACGAAAGTGCCCTCCAGCCACGTAACGTGGGACATCCTGCCCACCATGGCACCTCCGCACTCCACTTGGCTGCCCTTCACAACCTTCAGCTTGACACTGAAGGTCTTGAGCCACAAGCCGAAGTGGGGCTGGATGCAGAGGAAGGCCTCGCACACGACGATAAACACCGAGATGTTGAGGATGAAATTGGGGGCCAGATCATGGAAATCTAGGCCGTAGTAGAACATGAGTCCCCGGACAAAGGGATGAAGTGGGAAGCCCAGTCCGCGGAGGAAATGAGGAAGAAATACTACCCTCTCATGGGGCCTAGGGGTGGGGATGAGCTCTCCCTCGTTGGGGAGCCGGTGCGCGATGTCGCTGGACAAATATCCGGCGTCGCGCAGCTTCTGGATCTGCCCCTCCGTGACGGAGGAGGACATCCACTTGCCTCCCACTCCGGACATAGTTGGAGAAGGTTGAGGTGAGAAGTGCGGGCTTGGGCGCTGGAGCTCGAGTTCGCGGAGATGGATAAGCCAAGGAGGAAGAAGGCGCAGGTAAAAGGGTTGGATCTTTATCCCCTTATATGGGCGGACAAAAGCATGTGTCCCCACCGGCCTGGTAAAACTCGCTTATCTCCCAAGCGTCACAATCAATGGCGCGGATGGGTTACCCACGTTCGTATTGATGGGAATCCCGGAATAAGGGGAACACAATCTCTGCTTCGACAAGACGTGCCAAGGAAACCGCCTCGCTAAACATGCTGAGGTGGAACAATAAATTTGAGTAAAGGCTTGGTAGTGGTGTGACGTCACGCCACAAAATACGTCAGCAGATTGAACTTGTGTAATATTATTCTCTCTACGGTGGTATGTGGAATTTATTTTGCAGAGCCGGACACTATCCTGGTGTTCACAATCTTCTATAAATTATTCGGAGGAAGAACCCGCCTTGCAATGCCGAAGACAACATGCGCGCCGGACTCGTCGTCATTGAAGCCTGGTTCGGGGGCTACTGAGGGAGTTCCGGACTAGGGGGTGTCCGGATAGCCGAACTATCATCATCGGCCGGACTCCAAGACTATGAAGATACAAGATTGAAGAATTCGTCTCGTGTCCGGACGGGACTTTCCTTGGCGTGGAAGGCAAGCTTGGCGATACTGATATGTAGATTTCCTACCATTGTAACCGACTCCGTGTAACCCTAGCCCTCTCCGGTGTCTATATAAACCGGATGGCCTTAGTCCATAGGACAAACAACAATCATACCATGGGCTAGCTTCTAGGGTTTAGCCTCCTTGATCTCGTGGTAGATCCACTCTTGTAACACACGTCATCAATATTAATCAAGCAGGACGTAGGGTTTTACCTCCATCAAGAGGGCCCGAACCTGGGTAAAACATCGTGTCCCTCGTCTCCTGTTACCATCCGCCTAGACGCACAGTTCGGGACCTCCTACCCGAGATCCGCCGGTTTTGACACCGACAGTACACATCAATAACATGTATATCACATATACCTTTGTTCACCTTGCCATCCTTCTTATCCGCCAAATACTTGGGGCAGTTCCGCTTCTAGTGACAAGTCTGCTTGCAGTAGAAGCACTCAGTTTCAGGCTTAGGTCCAGACTTGGGTTTCTTCTCTTGAGCAGCAACTTGCTTGTTGTTCTTCTTGAAGTTCCCATTCTACTTCCCTTTGCCATTTTTCTTGAAACTAGTGGTCTTGTTGACCATCAACACTTGATGCTCCTTCTTGATTTCTACCTCCGCAGCCTTTAGCATTGCGAAGAGCTCGGGAATTGTCTTTTCCATCCCTTGCATATTATAGTTCATCACAAAGCTTTTGTAGCTTGGTGGCAGTGATTGGAGAATTCTGTCAATGACGCTATCATCCGGAAGATTAACTCCCAGTTGAATCAAGTGATTATTATACCCAGACATCTTGAGTATATACTCATTGACAGAACTATTCTCCTCCATCTTGCAGCTATAGAACTTATTGGAGACTTCATATCTCTCAATCCGGGCATTTGCTTGAAATATTAACTTCAACTCCTGGAACATCTCATATGCTCCATGACGTTCAAAATGTCGTTGAAGTCCCGGTTCTAAGCCGTAAAGCATGGCACACTGAACTATCGAGTAGTCATCAGCTTTGCTCTGCCAGACGTTCACAACATCTGGTGTTGCTCCTGCAGCAGGCCTGGCACCCAGCGGTGCTTCCAGGACGTAATTCTTCTGTGCAGCAATGAGGATAATCCTCAAGTTACGGACCCAGTCCGTGTTATTGCTACCATCGTCTTTCAACTTTGCTTTCTCAAGGAACGCATTAAAATTCAACGGAACAACAGTACGGGCCATCTATGTACAATCAACATAGACAAGAAAGATACTATCAGCTATTAAGTTCATGATAAATTTAAGTTCAATTAATCATATTACTTAAGAACTCCCACTTAGAAAGACATCTCTCTAATCCTCTAAGTGATCACGTGATCCAAATCAACTAAACCATAACCGATCATCACGTGAAATGGAGTAGTTTTCAATGGTGAACATCACTATGTTGATCATATCTACTATATGATTCACGCTCGACCTTTTGGTCTCAGTGTTCCGAGGCCATATCTGCATATGCTAGGCTCGTCAAGTTTAACCTGAGTATTCTGCGTGTGCAAAACTGGCTTGCACCCGTTGTAGATGGACGTAGAGCTTATCACACCCGATCATCACATGGTGTCTAGGCACGACGAACTTTGTCAACGGTGCATACTCAGGGAGAACACTTTTATCTTGAAATTTAGTGAGAGATCATCTTATAATGCTACCGTCAATCAAAGCAAGATAAGATGCATAAAAGATAAACATCACATGCAATCAATATACGTGATATGATATGGCCATCATCATCTTGTGCTTGTGATCTCCATCTCTGAAGCACCTCCATGATCACCATCGTCACTGGCGCGACACCTTGATCTCCATCGTAGCATCATTGTCGTTTACGCCGTCTATTGCTTCTACGACTATCGCTACCGCTTAGTGATAAAGTAAAGCAATTACAGGGCGTTTGTATTTCATAGAATAAAGCGACAACCATATGGCTCCTCCAGTTGCCGATAACTTCGGTTACAAAACATGATCATCTCATACAATAAAATATAGCATCACGTCTTGACCATATCACATCACAACATGCCCTGCAAAAACAAGTTAGACGTCCTCTACTTTGTTGTTGCAAGTTTTACGTGGCTGCTATGGGCTTAGCAAGAACCGTTCTTACCTACGCATCAAAACCACAACAATAATTTGTCAAGTTGGTGATGTTTTAACCTTCGCAAGGACCGGGCGTAGCCACACTCAGTTCAACTAAAGTTGGAGAAACTGACACCCGCCAGCCACCTGTGTGCAAAGCACGTCGGTAGAACCAGTCTCGCGTAAGCGTACGCGTAATGTCGGTACGGGCCGCTTCATCCAACAATACCGCCGAACCAAAGTATGACATGCTGGTAAGCAGTATGACTTGTATCGCCCACAACTCACTTGTGTTGCACTCGTGCATATAACATCAACGCATAAAACCTAGGCTCGGATGCTACTGTTGGGGAACGTAGTAATTTCAAAAAAAATCTACGCACACGCAAGATCATGGTGATGCATAGCAACGAGAGGGGAGAGTATTGTCTACGTACCCTCATAGACCGGCAACGGAAGCGTTGACACTGTTGGAAATATGCCCTAGAGGCAATAATAAATTAGTTATTATTATTATATTTCCTTGTTCATGATAATCATTTATTATCCGTGCTATAATTGTATTGATAGGAAACTCAGATACATGTGTGGGTACATAGACAACACCATGTCCCTAGTAAGCCTCTAGTTGACTAGCTCATTGATCAATAGATGGTTACGGTTTCCTAACCATGGACATTGGATGTAGTTGATAACGGGATCACATCATTAGGAGAATGATGTGATGGACAAGACCCAATCCTAAGCCTAGCACAAAGATCGTGTAGTTCGTATGCTAAAGCTTTTCTAATGTCAAGTATCATTTCCTTAGACCATGAGATTGTGCAACTCCCGGATACTATAGGAATGCTTTGGGTGTACCAAACGTCACAACGTAACTGGGTGGCTATAAAGGTGCACTACGGGTATCTCCGAAAGTGTCTGTTGGGTTGGCACGAATCGAGACTGGGATTTGTCACTCCGTGTGACGGAGAGGTATCTCTGGGCCCACTCGGTAGGACATCATCATAATGTGCACAATGTGACCAAGGGGTTGATCACGGGATGATGTGTTACGGAACGAGTAAAGAGACTTGCCGGTAACGAGATTGAACAAGGTATCGGCATACCGACGATTGAATCTCGGGCAAGTACAATACCGCTAGACAAAGGGAATTGTATACGGGATTGATTGAATCCTTGACATCGTGGTTCATCCGATGAGATCATCGTGGAACATGTGGGAGCCAACATGGGTATCCAGATACCGTTGTTGGTTATTGGCCGGAGAGTTGTCTCGGTCATGTCTGCATGGTTCCCGAACCCGTAGGGTCTACACACTTAAGGTTCGATGATGCTAGGGTTATAAAGGAAGTTTGTATGTGGTTACGAATGTTGTTCGGAGTCCCAGATGAGATCCTGGACGTCAAGAGGAGTTCCGGAATGGTCTGGAGGTAAAGATTTATAAATGGGAAGTCCTGTTTTGGTCACCGGAAAAGTTCTGGGTGCTATCGGTAATGTACCGGGACCACCGGGAGGGTCCCGGGGGTCCACCAAGTGGGGCCACCGGCCCCAGAGGGCTGCATGGGCCAAGTGTGGGAGGGGACCAGCCCCAGGTGAGCAGGTGCGCCCCCCCCACCAGGGCACAAGGCGCCTAGGGCTTTGGGGGAACCCTAAAGGGGGGCGCCTCCTTGCCTTGGGGGGCAAGGCAACCCCCCTGGCTGCCGCCCCCTCCTCAGATTGGATCTGAGGGGGCCGACCCCCTCTCCCTTGCCCCTATATATATGTGGGGGGTGGAAGGGCAGCCGCACCCAAGTTCTGGTGCAGCCCTCCCCCTTTCCCAAGTCCTCCTCCTCTCCCGTGGTGCTTAGCGAAGCCCTGCAGGATTGCCACGCTCCTCCACCACCACCACGCCGTCGTGCTGCTGCTGGATGGAGTCTTCCCCAACCTCTCCCTTTCTCCTTGCTGGATCAAGGCACGGGAGACGTCACCGGGCTGCACGTGTGTTGAACATGGAGGTGCCGTCCGTTCGGCACTAGGATCTCCGGTGATATGGATCACAACGAGTACGACTCCTTCAACCCCGTTCACTTGAACGCTTCCGCTTAGCGATCTACAAGGGTATGTAGATGCACTCTCCTTCCCCTCGTTGCTAGATTACTCCATAGATTGATGCGTAGAAAATTTTGAATTTCTGCTACGTTCCCCAAAAGTGGCATCATGAGCTAGGTCTATTGCGTAGATTCTATGCACGAGTAGAACACAAAGTAGTTGTGGGCGTTGATTTTGTTCAATATGCTTACCGTTACTAGTCCAATCTTGTTTCGACGGTATTGTGGGATGAAGCGGCCCGGACCGACCTTACACGTACACTTACGTGAGACAGGTTCCACCGACTGACATGTACTTGTTGCATAAGGTGGCTAGCGGGTGCCAGCCTCTCCCACTTTAGTCGGATCGGATTCGATGAAAAGGGTCCTTATGAAGGGTAAATAGCAATTGGCATATCACGTTGTGGCTTTTGCGTAGGTAAGAAACGTTCTTGCTAGAAACCCATAGCAGCCACGTAAAACATGCAAACAACAATTAGAGGACGTCTAACTTGTTTTTGCAGGGTATACTATATGATGTGATATGGCCAAAAAGAATGTGATGAATGATATGTGATGTATGAGATTGATCATGTTCTTGTAATAGGAATCACGACTTGCATGTCGATGAGTATGACAACCGGCAGGAGCCATAGGAGTTGTCTTTATTTATTGTATGACCTGCGTGTCATTGAACAACGCCATGTAATTACCTTACTTTATTGCTGAAGCGTTAGCCATAGTAGTAGAAGTAATAGTTGGCGAGACAACTTCATGGAGACACGATGATGGAGATCATGGTGTCATGCCGGTGACGATGATGATCATGGAGCCCCGAAGATGGAGATCAAAAGGAGCAAAATGATATTGGCCATATCATGTCACTTTTTGATTGCATGTGATGTTTATCATGTTTATGCATCTTATTTGCTTAGAACAACGGTAGTAAATAAGATGATCCCTCATTAAAATTTCAAGAAAGTGTTCCCCCTAACTGTGCACCATTGCGAAAGTTCGTTGTTTCGAAGCACCATGTGATGATCGGGTGTGATAGACTCTAACATTCACATACAACGGGTGTAAGCCAGATTTACACACGCGAAACACTAAGGTTGACTTGACGAGCCTAGCATGTACAGACATGGCCTCGGAACACAAGAGACCGAAAGGTCGAGCATGAGTCATATGGTAGATACGATCAACATGAAGATGTTCACCGATGATGACTAGTCCGTCTCACGTGATGATCGGACACGGCCTAGTTGACTCGGATCATGTAATCACTTAGATGACTAGAGGGATGTCTATCTGAGTGGGAGTTCATAAGATGAACTTAATTATCCTGAACATAGTCAAAAGATTCTTGCAAATTATGTCGTAGCTCGCGCTTTAGTTCTACTGTTTTAGATATTTTCCTAGAGAAAATTTAGTTGAAAGTTGATAGTAGCAATTATGCGGAATGGGTCCGTAAACTGAGGATTGTCCTCATTACTGCGTAGAAGCTTATGTCCTTAATGCACCGCTCAGTGTGCTGAACCCTGAACGTCGTCTGTGGATGTTGCGAACATCTGACATACACGTTTTGATAACTACGTGATAGTTCAGTTAAATGGTTTAGAGTTGAGGCACCAAAGACAATTTCGAAACGTCGCAGAACATATGAGATGTTTCGAGGGCTGAAATTGGGATTTCAGGCTCGTGCCCACAAGAGGTATAAGACCTCCGACAATTTTCTTAGCCTGCAAACTAAGGGAGAAAAGCTCAATCATTGAGCTTGTGCTCAGATTGTCTGAGTACAACAATCACTTGAATCGAGTGGGAGTTGATCTTCCAGATGAGATAGTGATGTTTCTCCAAAGTCATTGCCACCAAGCTGCTAGAGCTTCGTGATGAACTATAACATATCAGGGATAGATATGATGATCCTTGAGATATTCGCGATGTTTGACGCCGCAAAAGTAGAAATCAAAAAGGAGCATCAATTGTTGATGGTTAGTGAAACCACTAGTTTCAAGAAGGGCAAGGGCAAGAAGGGATACTTCATGAAATGGCAAATCAGCTGTTGCTCTAGTGAAGAAACCCAAGGTTGAACCCAAACCCGAGACTAAGTGCTTCTGTGATAAGGGGAACAACCACTAGAGCAGAATTACCCTAGATACTTGGTAGATGAGAAGGTTGGCAAGGTCGATAGAAGTATATTGGATATACATTATGTTAATGTGTACTTTACTAGTACTCCTAGTAGCACCAGGGTATTAGATACCGGTTCGGTTGCTAAGTGTTAGTAACTCGAAATAAAAGCTATGGAATAAACGGAGACTAGATAAAGGTGAGCTGACGATATATGTTGGAAGTATTTCCAAGGTTGATGTGATCAAGCATCACACGCTCCCTCTACCATTGAGATTGGTGTTAAACCTAAATAATTGTTATTTGGTGTTTGCGTTGAGCATAGACATGATTGATTATGTCTATCGCAATACGGTTATTCATTTAAGGAGAATAATGGTTACTCTGTTTATTTGAATAATACCTTCAATGGTCTTGCACCTAAAATGAATGGTTTATTGAATCTTGATCGTAGTGATACACATGTTCATGCCAAAAGATATAAGATAGTAATGATAGTACCACCTACTTGTGGCATTGCCATGTAAGTCATATTGGTATAAAACGCATGAAGAAGCTCCATGTTGATGGATCTTTGGACTCACTCGTTTTTGAAAAGTTTGAGACATGCGAACCATGTCTATTAGTGTATATGCATGAAGAAACTCCATGCAAATGGACCGTTTGGACTCACTTGATTTTGAATCACTTGAGACATGCAAATCATACCACATGGGCAAGATGACTGAAAGCCTCGTTTTCAGTAAAATGGAACAAGAAAGCAACTTGTTGGAAGTAATACATTTTGATGTGTGCAGTCCAATGAGTGCTGAGGCACGCAGTGGATATCATTATGTTCTTACTTCACGGATGATTTGAGTAGATACTGAGTATATTTACTTGATGAAACACAAGTCTGAATTATTGAATGGTTCAAGTAATTTCAGAGTGAAATTGAAGATCATCGTGACAAGAGGATAAAATGTCTATGATATGATCATAGAGATGAGTATCTGAGTTACGAGCTTTGGCACGCAATTAAGACATTGTGGAAATTGTTTCACAATTAATACCGCCTGGAACACCATAGTGTGATGGTGTGTCCGAACATCATAGTTGCACCCTATTGGATATGGTGCGTACCATGATGTCTCTTATCGAATTACCACTATCGTTCATGGGTTAGGCATTAGAGACAACCGCACTCACTTTAATAGGGCACCACGTAATTCCGTTGAGACGACACCGTTTGAACTATGGTTTGGAGAAACCTAAGTTGTCGTTTCTTAAAAGTTTGGGGCTGCGACGCTTATGTGAAAAAGTTTCAGGTTGATAAGCTCGAACCCAAAGCGGATAGAAATGAATCTTCATAGGACACCCAAAACAGTTGGGTATACCTCCTAATTCAGATCCGAAAGCAATAGCGATTGTTTCTTAAATCGGGTCCTTTCTCGAGGAAAAGTTTGTCTCGAAAGAATTGAGTGGGAGGATGGTGGAGACTTGATAAGGTTATTGAACCATCACTTCAACCAGTGTGTAGCAAGGCACAGGAAGTTGTTCCTGTGGCACCTACACCAATTGAAGTGGAAGTTGATGATAGTGATCATGAAACTTCGGATCAAGTCACTACCAAACCTCGTAGGGTAACAAGGATGCGTACTACTTCAGAGTGGTACAGTAATCCTGTCTTGAAGGTCATGTTGCTAGACAACAATGAACCTACGAGCTATGGAGAAGCGATGATGGGCCCATATTCCGACAAATGGTTAGAAGCCATGAAATCCGAGATAGGATCCATGTATCAGAACAAAGCATGGACTTTGGTGGACTTGCCCGATGATTGGCAAGCCATAGAGATAAATGGATCTTTAAGAAGAAGACGGACATGGACGGTAATGTCACCGTCTATGAAGCTCGACTTGTGGCGAAGAGTTTTTCACAAGTTTAAGGAAGTTGACTACGATGAGATTTTCTCATCCGTAGCGATGCTTAAGTCCGTCGGAATCATGTTAGCATTAGCTGCATTTATGAAATCTGCCAAATGGATGTCAAAACGAGTTTCCTTACCAGTTTTCGTAAGGAAAGGTTGTATGCGATACAATCAGAAAGGTTTTGTCGATCCTAAGGATGCTAAAAGGTATGCTAGTTGCAGCGATCCTTCTAAGGACTGGAGTAAGCATCTCGGAGTTGGAATGTACGCTTTGATGAGATGATCAAATATTTTGGGTTTATACAAAGTTTATGAGAAATTTGTATTTCCAAAGAAGTGAGTGGGAGCACTATAGAATTTCTGATAAGTATATGTTGTTGACATATTGTTGATCAGAAATGATGTAGAATTTCTGGAAAGCATATAGGGTTGTTTGAAAGGTGTTCTTCAATAGAAAACCTGGATTAAGCTTCTTGAACATTGAGCATCAAGATCTATGAGGATAGATCAAAAATGCTAAATGGTACTTTTAAATGAGCACATACCTTGACATGATCTTGAAGGTGTTCAAGATGGATCAGTCAAAGGAGTTCTTTCCTGAGTTGTAAGGTACGAAGTTAAGACTTAAAGCTCGACCACGGCAGAATAGAGAGAAAGGACGAAGGTCGTCCCCTATGCTTCAGACATAGGCTCTATAGTATGCTATGCTGTGTACCGCACCGGAAGTGTGCCTTGCCATGAGTTAGTCAAGGGGTACAAGAATGATCCAGGAATGGATCATTGGACAGCGGTCAAAAAATTGTCCTTGGAGTAAATAAGGACATGTTTCTCGATTATGGAGGTGATAAAGAGTTCGGCGTAAAGGGTTACATCGATGCAAGCTTTAACACCTATCCGAGTGACTCTGAGTAGCAAACCGGATACGTATAGTGGAGCAACCATTTGGAATAGCTCCAACTAGAGCGTGGAAGCAGCATTTACAATTTGACCTAGAGATTTGCGAAGTACATACGGATCTGAATGTTGCAGACCCGTTGACTAAAAACCTCTCTCACAAGCAAAACATGATCAAACCCCAGAACTCATTGAGTCTTAATCACATGATGATGTGAACTAGTTTAGTGACACTAGTAAACTCTTTGGATGTTGGTCACATGGCGATGTGACCTGTGAGTGTTAATCACATGGCGATGTGAACTAGATTATTGACTCTAGTGCAAGTGGGAGACTGTTGGAAATATGCCCTAGAGGCAATAATAAATTAGTTATTATTATTATATTTCCTTGTTCATGATAATCGTTTATTATCCATGCTATAATTGTATTGATAGGAAACTCAGATACATGTGTGGGTACATAGACAACACCATGTCCCTAGTAAGCCTCTAGTTGACTAGCTCGTTGATCAATAGATGGTTACGGTTTCCTGACCATGGACATTGGATGTCGTTGATAATGGGATCACATCATTAGGAGAATGATGTGATGGACAAGACCCAATCCTAAGCCTAGCACAAAGATCGTGTAGTTCATATGCTAAAGCTTTTCTAATGTCAAGTATCATTTCCTTAGACCATGAGATTGTGCAACTGCCGGATACCGTAGGAATGCTTTGGGTGTACCAAACATCACAACGTAACTCGGTAGCTATAAAGGTGCACTACGGGTATCTCCGAAAGTGGCTGTTGGGTTGGCACGAATCGAGACTGGGATTTGTCACTCCATGTGACGGAGAGGTATCTCTGGGCCCACTCGGTAGGACATCATCATAATGTGCACAATGTGACCAAGGGGTTGATCACGGGATGATGTGTTACGGAACGAGTAAAGAGACTTGCCGGTAACAAGATTGAACAAGGTATCGGCATACCGACGATCGAATCTCGGGCAAGTACAATACCGCTAGACAAAGGGAATTGTATACGGGATTGATTGAATCCTTGACATCGTGGTTCATCCGATGAGATCATCGTGGAACATGTGGGAGCCAACATGGGTATCCAGATCCCGCTGTTGGTTATTGACCGGAGAGTTGTCTCGGTCATGTCTGCATGGTTCCCGAACCCGTAGGGTCTACACACTTAAGATTCGATGACGCTAGGGTATAAAGGAAGTTTGTATGTGGTTACCTAATGTTGTTCGGGGTCGCGGATGAGATCCCAGACGTCACGAGGAGTTCCGGAATGGTACGGAGGTAAAGATTTATATATGGGAAGTCCTGTTTTGGTCACCGGAAAAGTTCCGGGTGCTATCGGTAATGTACCGGACCACCGGGAGGGTCCCGGGGGTCCACCAAGTGGGGCCACTGGCCCCAGAGGGCTGCATGGGCCAAGTGTGGGAGGGGAACAGCCCCAGGTGGGATGGTGAGCCCTCCCCCTCCCCCCAGGGCCCAAGGCAACCCCCCTGGCCGCCGCCCCCTCCTTAGATTGGATCTGAGGGGGCCGGCCCCCCTCTCCCTTGCCCCTATATATATGTGGGGGTGGAAGGGTAGCCGCACCCAAGTTCTGGCGCAGCCCTCCCCCTCTCCCAAGTCCTCCTCCTCTCCCGCGGTGCTTGGCGAAGCCCTGCAGGATTGCCACGCTCCTCCACCACCACCACGCCGTCGTGCTGCTGCTGGACGGAGTCTTCCCCAACCTCTCCCTTTCTCCTTGCTGGATCAAGGCACGGGAGACGTCACCGTGCTGCACGTGTGTTGAACGCGGAGGTGCCGTCCGTTCGGCTCTAGGATCTCCGGTGATATGGATCACGACGAGTACGACTCCTTCAACCCCGTTCACTTGAACGCTTCCGCTTAGCGATCTACAAGGGTATGTAAATGCACTCTCCTTCCCTCGTTGCTAGATTACTCCATAGATTGATGCGTAGAAAATTTTGAATTTCTGCTACGTTCCCCAACAGACACAACGTAGAGGAAGTAGTCGTACGTCTTCTCGATCCGACCGATCCAAGTACCGAACGTACGGCACCTCCGAGTTCTGCACACGTTCAACTCGGTGACGTCCCTCGAGCTCCGATCCAGTTGAGTGTTGAGGGAGAGTTTCGTCAGCACGACGGCGTGATGACGGTGATGATGTTCTACCGACGCAGGGCTTCGCCTAAGCACCGCTACGATATGACCGATGTGGAATATGGTGGAGGGGGGCACTGCACACGGCTAAGGAACGATCACGAAGATCAACTTGTGTGTTATGGGGTGCCCCCTGCCCCCGTATATAAACAAGGGAGGGTGAGGTGCGGCCGACCCCTAGGGGTGCGCCTGGAGGAGTCCTACTCCCACCGGGAGTAGGACTCCCCCCTCTTGCCTTGTTGGAGAAGGAAAGGGGAAGGGGGAAAGAGGAAAGGGGGGCGCCACCCTCCCCCCTTCCTTGTCCTATTCAGACTGGGGGGGCGCGGCCTGCCCTGGCCGGCCCTCCTCTTCTCCCTTAGGGCCCATGTAGGCCCATTAACCCCCGGGGGGGTTCCGGTAACCCCCTGGTACTCCGGTAAAATCCCGATTTCACCCGGAACGATTCTGATATCCAAATATAGGCTTCCAATATATCAATCTTTATGTCTCGACCATTTCGAGACTCCTCGTCATGTCCGTGATCACATCGGGACTCCTAACAACCTTCGGTACATCAAAACACAAAAACCCTAATTACGATCGTCACCAAACTTTAAGCGTGCGGACCCTACGGGTTCGAGAACTATGTAGACATGACCGAGACACGTCTCCGGTTAATAACCAATAGCGGAACCTGGATGCTCATATTGGTTCCTACATATTCTACGAAGATCTTTATCAGTCAAACCGCATAACAAATACGTTGTTCCCTTTGTCATCGGTATGTTACTTGCCCGAGATTCGATCGTCAGTATCTCAATACCTAGTTAAATCTCGTTACCGGCATGTCTCTTTACTCGTTCCGTAATACATCATCCCGCAACTAACTCATTAGCTTGCAAGGCTTAAGTGATGTGCATTACCGAGTGGGCCCAGAGATACCTCTCCGACAATCGGAGTGACAAATCCTAATCTCGAAATACGCCAACCCAACAAGTACCTTCGGAGACACCTGTAGAGCACCTTTATAATCACCCATTTACGTTGTGACGTTTGGTAGCACACAAAGTGTTCCTCCGGTAAACGGGAGTTGAATAATCTCATAGTCATAGGAACATGTATAAGTCATGAAGAAAGCAATAGCAGAATACTAAATGATCAAGTGCTAAGTTAACGGAATGGGTCAAGTCAATCACATCATTCTCCTAATGATATGATCCCGTTAATCAAATGACAACACATGTCTATGGTCAGGAAACATAACCATCTTTGATCAACGAGCTAGTCAAGTAGAGGCATACTAGTGACACTCTGTTTGTCTATGTATTCACACAAGTATTATGTTTCCGGTTAATACAATTCTAGCATGAATAATAAACATTTATCATGATATAAGGAAATAAATAACAACTTTATTATTGCCTCTAGGGCATATTTCCTTCATGAATAACATGGTACAATATATCAATCTTTATGTCTCGGCCATTTTGAGACTCCTCGTCACATCCATGATCTCATACGGGACTCCGAACAAACTTCTATCATCAAAAACACATAACTCATAATACATATCGTCATTGAACGTTAAGCGTGCGAACCCTACGGGTTCGAGAACTATGTAGACATGATCGAGACACATCTTCCGTCAATAACCAATAGCGGAACCTGGATGCTCATATTGGCTCCTACATATTCTACGAAGATCTTTATCGGTCAAACCACATAACAACATACGTTGTTCCCTTTGTCATCGGTATGTTACTTGCCCGAGATTCGATCGTCGGTATCATCATACCTAGTTCAATCTCGTTACCGGCAAGTCTCTTTACTCGTTCTGTAATACTTCATCCCGCAACTAACTCATTAGTCACATTGCTTGCAAGGCTTATAGTGATGAGTATTACCGAGAGGGCCCAGAGATACCTCTCCAAAACACGGAGTGACAAATGCTAATCTCGATCTATGCCAACCCAACAAACACCTTGGGAGACACCTGTAGAGCGTCTTTATAATCACCCATTTACGTTGTGACATTTGATAGCACACAATTTGTTCCTCCGGTATTCGGGAGTTGTATAATCTCATACTCTGAGGAACATGTATAAGTCATGAAGAAAGCAGTAGCAATGAAACTGTAATGATCATAATGCTTAGCTAACGGATGGGTCACGTCCATCACATCATTCTCCTAATGATGTGATCCCGTTTATCAAATGACGACACATGTCTATGGTTAGGAAACATAACCATCTTTGATTAACGAGCTAGTCAAGTAGAGGCATACTAGGGACACTATGTTTTGTCTATGTATTCACACATGTACTAAGTTTCCGGTTAATACAATTCTAGCATGAATAATAAACATTTATCATGAAATAAGAAAATAAATAATAACTTTATTATTTCCTCTAGGGCATATTTCCTTAAGTTCAGTGTACAACTTGATGCTCCATATGACTTCACACTGCCTCGAGTTACATAATTTAAAATTATTCTGGGTTCATTAGGAAGGATTGCTGACGAGGCCATTGTTTTAGAGTTGGAAATCATGTGGCACTAGATATGATTGAGGGACTAATTAGCGTAGTGTTGTTATGAACATTATATTATACGGGATTTTGGATATTAGAGTTAAAAATCTACACATTCTTCCAAAATTGCCAAAGGTGAAGCGAGTTTAGAGTGAAAGAATAGTAGGAGCAACGACTGGGCTGTAGAATTCATAGTTGAACAAAATCTAGTTGATATGCAGTTTAGTCATGCCTATATGAACTTTTGTATTATTACTTCTGGATTGTTCGGTGAAATGAAAGCATCAGCTCATGCTGTGGCATGTGACCTCCCTTGCTTGTACGTACCCAAGGTAACTAAAGCAAGTTTTTCATAGATAATATGAAATACTACTACTGAATTTTCCTCATTTCACTATGTTCTTTTGCAGATTTGGACAAGAGATGTGGCCAGTGAATTTCACAACCCAAGTTCTTGGTATGATTCAAGCTTCTTATTATTTTGGAATCTGAGCATATGAGTGCACAAGAAAGATTGACACTGAACTTTGGCAAGTTCACTTATTAAAGAATATATGCACAACCATTGGAGTAGCCATTTTTCAGTTGTCAAATTGTAAATTGTAGTATGTAAATTATACGTGTCAGCATTAGTATAGTGAAAACTGCTATGGCTCCTATATGACGGAGTCCTAGTCTTAGTTGGATTGTGTACTATTAACCTGTTATGAATCTGACATCCATATTTTACTTATCTCAAAATTGCTATGGCTCCTATCCAGAAATAAGAACCAAGGGGGAAACGGAGCTCTGTCGGCGCTCAGGGCATTTCGGCCGTCGGATCATTTTCCTGATTATGAATCCGACATCCATATTTTAATTATCTGAAAATTGATATGGCTCCAAGACGACTGGCTCATAGTCAGAATATTTTCTCCCAGATAGCATCGCACAATATTTTCCCATTGTTGTATTTTACCTTGGTCATTACCGTTAAGAACAACCCTCCAAAATATACATTTGCATGATCTTATTTGATTATCGGACTAACTATCGACAATCCTTTATATAAACTTCCTGCAGAAACCAACACAAGGAGGGCATTGTTATATAGATAGACTGGAAGAACACAAGGAGGGCATTATTTGGTACAACAAACAAGAATTACCACACCGACAAGGTGCAACACTTTAACCTATATTTTTCCATGGCCAGTTAAAGGAAGGACCAAAGTTATACGTAAAGATCCATGAATAGGAGCAAGGAATCACACTCCAACTGAGATAAGAAAGCCTCTGAAGGCAATGGGATACCCCACTTCATTGTATTCTGCTCCGAAGAGAAAAAGGTCTTTAGGAATATAAGTCTTTTTAGAGATTTCAACAAGGACCATGTACGGAGCAAAACGAGTGAATATATACTTTAAAATATGCTCATATACATCCGTATACACTGGTGGAAAAAAGGCCTTTGGTCGCGGTTCGCAACTGCCATTAGTCGCGGTTGCGCAACCGCGACCGAACGGGCGCGACTAAAGGCCCCCCCTTTAGTCGCGGTTGCTTAAGAACCGCGACTAAAGGCCCGTCCACGTGGGCGCCAGGTGGCCGTCGGGGCGGAGGACCTTTAGTCGCGGTTCTTCTGGCCAACCGCGACTAAAGGCCGCCGCAGGTTTAGGGTTTTAGCCCCCCCCCCTAAACCTGTTTTCTGTTTAATTTGTATTGTTTTATTTCTTTTGTGCTTTATTTTAATTTTGAAGGAGTTTCATATATTCTACGGTACTACATACATGCATATGAATGTACAATTTCAAATAAATTTGAAATTAGAACCAAAAAGAATTCAAGAGGAATATACAATATATATTCAATATCATCGGATGACCATATACAATTTTGAACAAGTTTCCATACATGATTTAATGCATATAAAGTTCCACGTCCTCGTAATAGTGTTCTCCTTTAGGATGGAGGACTTCCCTGCTGAACCATCCAGCTAGTTCCTCTTGAAGTGGTCGGAAGCGAGCTTCTGGACTAAGCATCCACCGGAGGTTATTCCTCTGAGCATTGGTATCACTCGGAACCCGCTCAGAGGTGTATCTCCGGATCATCTCACAGACATAGTATCCACATAGATTGGTCTCCGGTGGCTGAATATCCCCAGCATTCTTAGCCTTTAACATTTTGAATTCTAGCTCTCTTTTGAATTCACCGACCTTTGTATCTACGAACCGTCTCCAAACCCTACGAGGCAAAGAAAATTAAATGAACAAGAGAGTTATTAATTAGTTACTTGATATTAGGAAATGAACGAAATAGGCCGATCGATATAGAGCGCAAATGAATGAAAATAATTACTTCTGCAGCATTCTTCTCATGCCGCCCCAAAGCTTTGGATCCATATTCACAGAGTCGTGGACGAGACATTCTGAGGTGTTAACTTTAATTACTAGCAGAATCCAGTGGAACCTGCGGACACGATACATGCACAGTACGTCATGCATAACTCATCGATTAGCCGGCCACATACCATGCATGGAGTAAACAAAAGAGAATGTGCTCAAGACAGAAACACTCACTCAAAATGGTAAGGAAATAGAATATCACTTTTGAGTTCCTGCTTTGTAAGAAAGTGCCACAGGTCTGCCTCCACGTCGGCGGGGTGACGCTCCAACACATGTCCATTAACGATGTGTGGGTCAATGAACCCAACATCATGGATGTTCCTTACTCTGCATTCCTTAATCTTCATTCTGCATGTATAATAGCGGACACAACAATATAGTTAGGACATATATATAGTGCAGGCAATATGAACGAGATGGGGTAGAAATTAATAAATCACTTACAGAACGTAGCAACTGATGATAGATTTATCGAGCTCGCGCAGATTGAAAAGCTGGAACAATTCACTCAGTTCAATTTGTACATAGTAATGTTTGAAGTGATGCTCATGTCTAACTTCCGCATAAATATATTCTTTGGCGTTTTTATTTTTTATGTAACCCTTGTACCATTTCAGCAGACCTTTCATTTGTGGAGGTAGATCCTTTTCCTGCGCAGGCTCGACGAGAGGCCCATTCTTGACATATGTAATTACTACCTCCTTCACTGGCGCCTCATCAAGGCCTAACAGTTCACGAAGAGTAATACCTAAGTTGGCCGCTTGTTCTCTGGCACTCGTTACAGTCAATCCCTGTGCTGCCGCAGCTTGTATGATCTCGGGGGCATCCGGACAGAAGGCTTCCACTATAAGCGGGGCAATCGATTGTTTACTTTGTTCCCCGAGCTGGGCAACTTGTTTCCCGCTTTTTTTAATTTCGGCCTTCTCCCGCTCTTTGTTCTCCTTGAACATGAGTGCCTGCCTGCGAAGTTCACGTGCATAGTCGTTAGGCAGATTCTTCGCGGCTTGGGACGGTGTGCTCAAAAATGACTTAGCCCACTTCTTTTGCTCATCAGAAAATACTGGCTTGGGCTCGGGCTCTCTTTTCTTCTTGCAGTCCGCCTTCCATTTCTCCAAATCAGCAGCCGCGGCCGCGTCGACTTCCTCGGCACTACGTTCCCTAGGCCTTGTGGGGAGAGGCTTCAGTGATGGCTCCGGTACCTTTGTGGTCTTAGGTACATAAGGGTCCGGGTTAATAATCCAGGACTGCTTCTGCTTCTTTGCCGGAGGTGGATTGGGGGGCGGCGTCTGATCACCCGCCGGACGAGGACTGGGGGGCGGCGGCTGATCACCCGCCGGACGTTGTGGACTGGGGGGCGGCGTCGGCTGACGTGACGGAGGTGTAGGTGAACCGCCACCACCACCACCACCACCACCACCGCCACCGCCACCACCACCACCGTAGGGGGGTGGACTTGTTGTCCTTGGCGCCTCGCCTGGAAACTTGATAAACTTCTTTTGCCATAGAATGAAATGGCGCTTGACATCTCCAAGTCTTTTCTCCCCTTCAGGTGTAGCAATGTCAATCTCCAGGTCCTCAAACCCTTGGACTATGTCCTCCACCGTGACACGAGCATAGCCATCTTGAATGGGGTTGTTGTGGTGGAGTGCTCCAGGTAAACATGGTAAAGCACTGCCGATGGCTACCTTCATGGACATGTTCCCGATAGGATAATACAGATGACATTCTTTCATCTCCTTTATATCGTCCACGGGGTAGCGAGGAGGCTCCGGTGAAGTAATTTCGACCACCAGAGGCTCCGGTGCAGTAATTTCGATCGTCGGTGCATCTGCACCAGCCGGTGGGGCCTCCGTGGAAGCCACGCTGCTTCTCCGCTGCTGGCTTCCGAGATCCGCTGGATGATCTTCATGCTGCACCCGAGCTGCATCTCTTTCGGCTACTAGTACACTCATGGTTTTCTTCATCACATCCATTTCCGATGCCAACCGCGCCACAACATCTGCTTCCCGATCCATCTTTCTCTTACGGCTTCTGTAACCGTACGGGTCATCGTTCTGGGGGAACCCTATTTTCCACGGAATGTGCCCCATGCCTCGTACACGTCCTCCGTGTTCAGGATTCCCGAGGGCTTTTGTCAGCGCGTCGTTCTCTCTGTTGAACTTGATCTCCCCCTGTTGAGCATCCCTCATTGCGTTAATAAGGGCTTGGGTGGGTTTAATTAATTTGCCCCGGTAAACACACTCCCCTGTCTCCGGGTTCAGCGTTCCCCCATGCCCGTACCACCAGCTTTTGGCCCTTGGGTCCCATCCCTCCGTACCTGGACGGATTCCTCGCGCCCTCAGCTCGTTCTCCATCTTCTCCAACCTAGGCACCCAAATGCGATACCCTCCTGGCCCCATAACATGATTGTACTCCTTCTTAGCCGCATTTTCCTTATTTTTTTCGATATTTGAATGAACTGCTCCGATTTCTTTTGCTTCACAAATTCTGGCCAATCATGTTTCAGTTTCTCATATTGTCCTTTGAAATCCGGAGTCTTGTTCTGCTTGACAAAGTCATGGGCTAGATTTTGCTTTATTTCCGGAATGCGTCGGCCATCTTATGAAGAGCGAACTGTTTGACTAGCCTCCTCCTCTCCTTGTTTTCCTCAATCTTGTTACCCTCCTCATCGAATTTGTTGTATTCCGGAGGTAGAACGAAATGTTCCATAAGCTTCTTGAAGCAATCTTTTTTTGTTCTCTTATCGACAAAAGTGAAACCATCAATTCGTGCCTTCTTTGGCTCATTCCACTCCTGGACGGTGATCGAGACGTTGTCTCTAACAATGGCTCCGCATTGGCTGACAAACTTGGTGGCGTTCTTGCGGGGCTCCAGCGGCCTGCCGGTTGCACTGTCGACAACCTCGATGGTGCATGTTTCTCCTTGTTTCATCGTCTTGGTTGCGCCACGCTTTGACGACGTACTCGATTGTTTCGACGATCCGGCCGAGGGCTAAAATAAGAAAGAGAGTCGCGCGCGTTAGTACACACATATTTATTCAAATCAGTTTGTTTGTATCACCAGAGGCTCAATGTATATATATACCTCGGCGCCGGAGGTGGTTGCTACTTCCATTTGAAGATCGTCTTTTATCGACGTTTGTTCGGCATCATCTTGCTGACGGCGCCCTTCATCTTCACCGTCAAGGTTCAGATAAGAAGAGATATCATCTTCTTCTTCTCCAGTCGGCACATATAGAATATCGCCGTTTATGATGCCGAACATATGTGCTTCACCGTCCGGATCATAGTTGTCCATAATCGGGTCAGCTCTATCGTCCGCCATTATGTCAGTCCTGAAAACATGTAGTAAAAACAAATTAATTAAGTGAAGAAGGGGGGCGGTGGCGGTGGCGGTGGCGGTGGCGAAAGGGCGGTGGCAAAAGGAGGGGGCGAGGAAGGGGTGGGAGAGGGTGTCGCGGTAGAGCGCGAGACGGGGCGGCAGACGACGGCGTCATGGAGAGGGAGGAAATTCCAATTTGTCATGTCGCGAACCCAAAATGGGCCGGCCCAGGTGAGCTACGTCCTGTGAGACGCGTCGACTTTTTGATGCAAAGAGCGTCACACAGGGCTGGATATGGCCGAGCCTGGGTCTTAGCTAGCCGGGCTGCAGTTGCAGCCTCCGCGGCTGTACTGCTGCTAATGCACCGGCCCGTTGTAGCCGACGCCGAAACAGTGATTAGGATACGTTGGAATTTCCTATATGACGCTGTCTGCGTCAAACTGTCGAGCGAACGCACCTACGAGGGTTCCCAACCCTTTTTTTATTTTCATTTCTTTTCCTTTCTTTTTCTGTTTCGTTTTTCTTTTCTTTTTTTGTTTATTGTTCTTTTTCTTTTTCTTTTTAAAAAATGTTCTCCTTTTAAAAAATGTTCTGTTTTTCAAAAATGTTCATATTTTCAAAAAATGTTTGATTTTCACAAATTTGTTCGTGTTTTCAAATTTTGTTCCGGAGTTTCAGAAAATTGTTTGTGTTTTCAATTTTTTTTGCCGGCTGTAGCCAACTATCCATTCGTCCTGCAAGGAAGGGGAACAGGGGACGAGGTGGGAGAAGCTCACGGCGAGGAGGGACTCCTTGGCGGAGAGGCGCTCCGTCTCACGGGCGTAGCTGGCAGCGGGCTCCCACGCCTGCGCGTACACGTCGTCCCGCCGGGGACGGACGGGCGGCGGCCTGGATGAGCAGCGGGACAGACGGGCGGCGGCCCGGATGAGCAGCGCGGCGGCCGGGGTCGGACAGGCGGCGGCCTGGATGAGCAGCACGGCGGCCGGGACGGACGGTCGGCGGCCCGGATGAGCAGCGCGGCGGCCGGGGTCGGACAGGCGGCGACCTGGATGAGCAGCACGGCGGCCGGGACGGACGGTCGGCGGCCCGGATGAGCAGCGCGGTGGGCGAGGGCGACGGCGGGCGGCGTCGAGGGCGCGGCAGAGACGAACAGGCGGGAATCGGAGAAGACGAGAATCGGACCTCGTATTTATAGCCCCCCCTTTAGTCGCGGGTCTCGTCGCCAACCGCGACTAAAGGGTACCCTTTAGTCGCGGGTCTCGTCGCCAACCGCGACTAAAGGGTACCCTTTAGTCGCGGGTCTCGTCGCCAACCGCGACTAAAGGCCGCCGCAGGTTTAGGGTTTCAGCCCCCCCCCCCAAACCTGTTTTCTGTTTAATTTGTATTGTTTTCTTTTTAATTTGTATTGTTTCCTGTTCAATTTGTATTGTTTTCTGTTTAATTTGTATTGTTTTCTTTTTAATTTGTATTGTTTTCTTTTTAATTTGTATTGTTTTCTGTTTAATTTCATGTATCATCAGTGGTATCTCGAATCATTCGAAAATGGACACCAAACACATCACGGGTAATATAATTCACATGATCCATTCAACAAAGTTTGGTACAATAAATTATTACACATCATTTCTTCCCTTGTGTCCCTGCTTGCTTACGATTGTGCCGTATCCATGGAGCATCCTCATCATTTAACTTAATGCTTGGGTCGGTGTTCACTTTGAAGGGCGGAATTTCAGCAAACATATTATAATCTTCTGACATGTCTGTCTTGTCCTCCACTCCCACGATGTTTCTTTTCCCTGAAAGAACAATGTGGCGCTTTGGATCATCGCATGATGTACTGATCGTTTTCTTATCTT
This sequence comes from Triticum aestivum, assembly GCF_018294505.1. NCBI lineage: Eukaryota > Viridiplantae > Streptophyta > Magnoliopsida > Poales > Poaceae > Triticum > Triticum aestivum. The sequence continues at coordinate 557,088,819 of NC_057810.1, read as the reverse complement.
TCCGTTTCCTCGGTTTGCTACTCATGTCCTTCACATAGAAAACCTGAGCGACATCTTTCGCTAGGACGAATGGTTCGTCAAGGTAACCAAGATTGTTGAAATCCACCATTGTCATTCCGTATTGCTGGTCCACCTTTACCCCACCTCCTGTTAGCTTGAACCATTTGCACCGGAACAAAGGGACCTTAAAGGAGGGTCCATAGTCAAGTTCCCATATCTCCTCTATGTAACCATAATATGTGACCTTTTGCCCATTCTCGGTTGCTGCATCAAAGCGGACACCACTGTTTTGGTTGGTGCTCTTTTTATCTTGGGCGATCGTGTAAAATGTATTCCCATTTATCTCGTACCCTCGGAAAGTCATTATAGTCGAAGATGGTGTCTTGGCCAACATGTACAGCTGATCTACAACATCATTGTCATTCATTAAATGTTTTCTCAACCAACTGCCGAAAGTCTCCATGTGGGCCTTCCTAATCCAGGATTCAGGCTTCCCCGGGTTGTCCGAGCGTAAAATATTCTTGTGTTTCTCAAAGTACGGAGCCACCAAGCTGGAATTGGTCAGTACAGTGTGGTGTGCTTCAGTCAGAGAATGGCCGTCCATACATATCGTTGATTTCCTTCCGATCGTGCCTTTTCCACTTAGTCTCCCCTCGTGCCGCGATCGAGGAAGACCAATCGGCTTAAGGTCAGGAACAAAGTCAACACAAAACTCAATTACCTCCTCATTTCCATAGCCCTTGGCGATGCTTCCTTCTGGCCTAGCACGGTTACGAACATATTTCTTTAATACTCCCATGAACCTCTCGAAGGGGAACATATTGTGTAGAAATACAGGACCGAGAACGAAAATCTCTTCGACTAGGTGAACCAGGAGGTGCGTCATAATATTGAAGAAGGATGGCGGGAACACCAACTCGAAACTGACAAGACATTGGATCACATCGTTCTGTAACCGTGGTAGAACTTCTGGATTGATTACCTTCTGAGAGATTGCATTGAGGAATGCACATAGCTTCACAATGGCTACTCGAACATTTTCCGGCAGGAGCCCCCTCAAAGCAATCGGAAGCAATTGCGTCATAATCACGTGGCAGTCGTGAGACTTCAGGTTTTGGAACTTTTTCTCCGCCATGTTTATTATTCCCTTTATATTGGACGAGAATCCAGACGGGACCTTCATACTGCTCAGGCATTCAAAAAAGATGACCTTCTCTTCTTTGGTCAGAGCGTAGCTGGCACGACCTTGAAACCATTCCGGATGCCGGTCATCAGGGTCTTTCAAACGTTGCTGGTCCTGTCGTGCTTCCTTTGTATCATTTGTCTTCCCATACACGCCCAAGAAGCTTAGGAGGTTCACGCAAATATTCTTCGTAACGTGCATCACGTCGATTGTAGAGCGGACATCTAGGACTTTCCAATATTCTAGCTCCCAGAATATAGATTTCTTCTTCCACATGGCTGCGTGCCCGTCAGCTCCCTTCGGAACTGATTGTCCGCCAGGACCCTTTCCAAAGATGACTTTCAAATCCTTGACCATATCAAATACCTCAGCACCAGTGCGTTCCGCAGGCTTCGGCCGGTGATCTGCCTTGCCGTTGTAATGCTTGCCTTTCTTTCTTACTGGATGAATTTTCGGAAGAAATTGACGATGCCCAAGGTACACGTTCTTCTTACAATTTGGCGAATGTACACTTTCAGTCTCATGTAAGCAGTGCGTGCATGCATTGTATCCCTTATTTGACAGTCCTGAAAGGTTACTAAGAGCAGGCCAATCGTTGATGGTTACGAAAAGCAACGCTTGTAGGTCAAATTCCTCTTGTTTGTGCTCATCCCACACACGGACACCACCCCACAGCTATAAAAGTTCATCAACTAATGGCCTTAGGTACACATCGATGTCGTTGCCGGGTTGCTTCGGACCTTGGATGAGCACTGGCATCATAATGAACTTCCGCTTCATGCACAACCAAGGAGGAAGGTTGTAGATGCATAGAGTCACGGGCCAGGTGCTATGGCTGGAGCTCTGCTCGCCAAAAGGATTCATGCCATCCGTACTTAGAGCAAATCTTATGTTCCTTGCGTCAGCTGCAAAATCTTTGAACCATCTGTCGATCTTTCTCCATTGCGTTCCATCTGCGGTGTGTCTCAACTCCCCGTCCGACTTATGGTCCTCTTTGTGCCATCGCAACAACTTGGCATGCTCTTTGTTCCTGAACAGACGTTTCAACCGTGGTATTATAGGAGCATACCACATCACCTTGGCGGGAACCCTCTTCCTGGGTTTCTGGCCCTCAACATCGTCACCAGGGTCATCGCCTTTGATCTTATAACGCAATGCAGTGCATACCAGGCATTCATTCAAATTCTCGTATTCACCGCGGTAGAGGATGCAGTCGTTGATGCATGCATGTATCTTCAGAACCTCTAAACCTAGAGGGCAGACAACCTTCTTTGCTTCGTACGTACTGGCGGGCAACTCGTTATCCTTTGGAAACATATTCTTCAACATTTTCAGCAAGTTTTCAAATGCCGAGTCAGCTACACCTGCCTCTGCCTTCCATTTCAGCAAATCCAGTGTGCAGCCCAGCTTTTTCAGACCATCATCGCATCCGGGGTACAGCGCCTTTCTATGATCCTCTAACATGCGATCCAAATTCTCCCTCTCCTTTTCAGTTTCGCAGCGTCTCCGTGCATCAGCAATGGTCCGACCAAGATCATCAACGGGATCATCACGTGCCTCTTCTTCACCTTCCCCTTCACCTTCAGCATCCTCCATGAAAGTATCACCGAAATGAGCAAGATAGCTTTCATCGATGAAATCATCCCCTTCTTCATCTTCTTCCATTATAACCCCTCTTTCTCCATGCTTGGTCCAACAATTATAGCTTGGCATGAAACCGTGCCGAAGCAGATGCATGTGAACATCTCTTGAGGAAGAGTAACCCTTCTGATTCTTACAGATAACACATGGACAGATAACAAAACCCCCCTGCTTGTTCGCATTAGCCACTACGAGGAAATCTTTCAAACCCGTAGTGAACTCGCCGGAGAGTCGGTTACCGTACATCCATTGCCGATTCATCTGCATTATTATAATATAAAATATATAATTAACCATCATGCATTTGTTAAACTAACTAGCTACAAACAATATAAATTAAACAATGAACTGCACACATGCATATTTTATCAATGACACATCAAAGGTTCATCAAGTTGCTAACCGCGATCGAGGAGTGTGGCTCCAACACTTCATGTCATGTTTGTTTCATACTCTTGGGGCATTTCATCAAACACCTTATGTGCATAAGAGGAACCAAAAGCAAACCTACACCCACTTGTGAAGAGAATGGCTCCAAATGGCTAAGTGTTGGCTGCTGGATGGGTATATATAGGGGAGGGGCTTTAGTTGCGGTTGGCCTGGCAAACCGTGACTAAAGGTGCCCGAAGGCCTTTAGTCGCGGTTGTCCTGGCCAACCGCGACTAAAGACCCTCACGTGCGCCAGCTGGCCACCGAGCGCCCTGGGCCCAGGCCTTTGGTCGCGGTTCACCTCCAGAACCGCGACTAAAGGTCCCATTAGTCGCGGTTCCTACAGCTTCGCGACTTATGGGGCTGGACGGAAGCCTGTTTTTCCACCAGTGATATAGTTTGTATTGAAATATCTAAAATGATTTATATTTAGAAACAGAGGGAGTAATACCATCGCTAGCGGCGGAGCTACGTTGTATGCTGCAGGGGCCATGGCATTATGTGAAAGAAAAAAATTAGTGGAAGATTAGGAAAAATATAGACTTTTGTCCCCCTCAAACATCCATATTTTCTGTTTGCCCCCCCCCCCCCCCCAAAAAAACATTTTACCTACCTCCGCCAGTGACCATCATCTTCATGTGTTGGCATTTTCTACTGGTGGCAGATATGAGACTCAGACAAAGACTTCGGGACAACTGATATATCTATGATGCATATCTGCTAATATAGTTTCTTTGTAATAAAGCCAATGTAAGTTCTTTTGAGCTATCATGCTTACAATGTAATAGGATATATAACACAATGTGTACCTAAGTATCTATTAAATTGGTTCTCAATCACTCTCACTTACATGATTTGAATACTCGGCTCACTCTCGCTCTTGCGCCATGGGCGCAACGGGTCATCTAGTTTGAATATAGATTCAATTGCCCCCTCTAAGAAGATACACTCAATAACCATCTTGTTACGCATCATCTAGAAGTTCCAGGTCATCTCCGCGAACAGTAAACAGAAGAGGCGTCTCATCATCCTGGTCTGGTTGGCCCGAGTTTCCAGAAACTCTGCTAGGTTCAGGTTATGGTGTCCTGGACTAGTGGGTACTCGCCATGTCAGTCTCTCGACCAGGTGGTCCGAGTCAAGGACCTCCTTGTCGGTTCACTAACGGGCCATCTCCAGAAGGCCCATGGTGCATAGACGAAATGTTTTGAAGACTTGATGTATACTCGAAAGACTTAGATGTCGTCTATACCACGATCTACCATATACATAGTCGACTTATCTATAACCCTAGAACCCATGGTAACTATATAAACCAGGGTGGTAGGGCTTGTAGATGACATCATCAATCTCGAGGTAGATAAACATGTACTCTGTACTCCGTCACAAATCAATAGTATCAAAAAGCTAGAGATAGTGTATTATCTCTATGAGAGAGCTCGAACTTGGGTAAAACATGCATCCAATTTTATCATCACATCTAGGCTACTATCTTGGGACCCCTACCCGAGATTCACAGGAATCGACGCTGCCATTGGTGGCCCATGCAGGTCTCGCTACGTAGCCACCGCGAATCAATGGCGATCAACATGGGTGAGCAGATGGGTTCTGGCATGACCTTTATGCCAGGCTAGATCTTTGTTTTCGGGGGCATCATGCTCTTCACTTACTCAACCGGCCATCTAGGCCAGGCTGAGAACCTTGCTCCCAGCTAGGTTATGAGATTTGACAACTTGGAGTATACCATGAATTATCGTGGGGAGCCGGCCTTCTTGAGTTGGGTATCAGACCAGATCGAGGGACAGCAAGACATGCCCATCCCAAAGCCAATTTAAGATAAGGATCAGGGCGAGTAAGAAAACCTTACATCAGACCTAGTCACAATCCCGAATCTGATGACGCAGCTCTGGTGCCCGACAACCGACCTGATGACCTCGCAGGAAGACCCTAGATCTATGTCAGATCGGTTCTCGGTAAAACTTCCCCTAGCACTGGTGTCATGTCAGGTCAGGCTTATGAGGAATGCAGCAAAACCCTTCTGAATGAGATGATATATGGGATTCATAGGCTTGCAATGTTGGATGTCCAACCCTCTGTTTATGATCGGATATGGGAGTCATGTGTGATGGTCGGATTTTTTTACCCGCCAACCACCCACCTAGTTGCCAATATTGAAGACCTAACCGAGGTCCTACTGACGGTGTTATACCATGCGACCAACTTAACCTCCACGTTGCGGGGGCAGCCCTAGATTGGGTTTCTCTCTCTATAAACCCTAACCTCATCGAGTATATAAGTGGCTGCTAGGGGGCGCTTGTTCCCATGCACTCCCATAGAAACAACTCATAGTCGTCCAGCCTTGCAAGTATCGATCATAGTCGTCTGGACCCACAAGTACCAACCTTAGTTGTCCGGCCTCGCAAGTATTATCCTTGTCCACAAATACCAATCTTCGTCGTTCAGGCCCACAAGTAACGATCTTAGTCTTCCGGGTCCACAAGTAACGACCTTGGTCTTCCGGGCCCACAAGTATCAATCATAGTTGTACGGGACGAGAAACGTATTTTCACACTAAAAGAAACTCTAATTTCCTAAAAATATTTCATGCGTTTATGTCGAAAATACCGTTTCCCTCGGTCTTTTTCCAAATTTTTCTACCCTTGCTAGCCTATGGCCCTCAGTCGGTAAAAAACAAAAAAATATATTCCCCACGATCTTATCCCACCCGTAGCAACCACCCCTCCCCCAAATTTCCTGCTCCTCTCCCCCATGATGTGTCTGTTGTGATCAAACTAATTGGATATTGGATACACTATTGGTTGTTTTTGTAGAGAAAGGAGGTCAACAAATGTCTGTTGCATGGGGAGTAAGCCTCTTTGAACAGGTGGCAAATGAAGTGTTTGGAGCTGTGCGGGGCTAGAAACCAACTCACTTAAGGCTATCGGTCTTCGGCTGGATTCATCGGCTGTTTAGCAGGGCCATCTCCGGAAATTTGGGGCCTCGGGTAGAAACCAAAATCTGGCCCAAAATATTGAACAATTCACATAACAGAAGAATTAATATGCGTAAACCATACTGTCACTTTATTATATAATTTCCAGTCTGTTTTATTTGTACCTTATAGCATATATCAAATACTATGCTAAACTAGTAATGTGATCAAAAAGCAATGAACGAACCTCATGTTCTACCAAAAAGGACCATCCGTCTAGTATTTCGTGGAATATAATCTTCAATTATATCTTCGTACTACATCATCTCCAAGACATCAATTTCTCCATCATGAGCCTCAACCTCCTATTGTATTATCACCACCACCATCATCAACATTAACATCTGCGGTGTGATTTTCATAATCAAGTTGGGAGTCTCACTAAATATCTATCGAGGGCACTCGTTTGAGTTCGAGCCTCAACTGGCACTCTTTGTTTTGCAGAACCAGAATCTTGTTTCCTAATTCTAGTAGACATGATGATGATTCGGGAACAAAACCTAACAAATTATAAGTGATCATTGATCAAACAGAATCTAATTAGATTCATATAGTAATGATTGCTAGATGACTCTAGATCATTCAGATACAAAGAAAATAAATTGATAAAAAAAACCTTGCTCTTGGATATTAAAACACGGTCTGTGGTCTAGCGTGATGTGTTTAGCTAGCCTGGGCTGCTTGTTTGGATGTTGCTTCAAGTTGGATTTTATTTTATTTCCCTTAATGGAAAGGTCTGGGTTCTTACTAGTTATAGCCACAAGTTGATGGGCTATCTAATTTGAGCATAACTCTTCCTATACTCAACTCATTTTCCTTGACGAAAAAGTGTGTGTCTATATAGTAGACACCATGCAATCAATCAAACACACTAATGAAATATATATGACAAACAATTAACATGTTACAAGATTCAGAAAAATATTTCTAGCATGGACCCAAAGCATCATACTTCCCGCAAAAAAGAGGTCGATGTGGTAACAAGGCAGCCTCACGGGAAAAGAGCAGGAGCCATCCAACTGAACCGGTAATTAGAGGTTAAGTCTGTGTCTCGTTTACGCTGACACCAGGTTCAAGTTGCATCACCAATAAGATGCCCTTTGGGTGTTTTTGTGCAGAAAACAAAAGAGGACCTTGCCCGAAACATAATACAAACACATCGTGGATATTGAATAAAATAATTTAACAAAGCCACCACACACTGTAATTAACAAATCAATTGTATCATCACGTAAGAGCAGATTGAAAACAGGCAAGCATACGTGGTTTTCATAATATATCTCTGGGATAACTCAGCTGCATTGATATTTATATACACTTGCAGTTTGCACTGTAGTCTCGGACAGACGACAATGGTTCACAAAATTAAAGGCAATCTCAGACTCTACTAGCTAACAAAAAGTACAACTAATTAACATCAGACTTGTTGAAGTATCATCCGGTATTAACTACTCAAAATCTTTAGGGCTAAAAAGGAAGCAAAGCTTATTTCTCTATGGTGACGGAGACGTTGCCGCTGGTAACGGCGTTTTTGGTGAGGACGGTGGGCAGCTCGACATTCTTGCCCTTCTTGGGGGTAGATCTGTAGTAGTACCCGTAAAGGATCAGCTGGATGAGGCCGAAGATTGTACCGAGGGCATTGGGGATCTGCACAGAATTTAAAGAGGACATAACAATTAGATCGAACCGCGCTGAGGAATTCTTGATTGTAAGTCTGGATGGGTTTGTGACTTTTTTTTATCCAATGTGTATGTACATACCGTGATGTAGATGTCAAACTTGATTAGCGCATAGCCCGTCCAGCAGAGACCGTTGAGGAAGTTTACCAGTGACAGGAAGAATGGCATGTACTCCACACTCTTGGTCCTGATCACTTTACCCTGCAAATAAGCAGTACAATATTACTACTTTCATCTTAAAAAAATTGAGTTATATTAGTATTTAGTACACTCGTTAGTTTGTAAAAGCGTCTGTCATTAACAATTAGCCTGAGCTAGTAATTCACCCTGTAAAGGACTTTGAGATAGAAATAAACCGTAGGCCTTTTTGATTAAAAATATATGATGTAGCATATTGTAGAAGAATTTGGGTGCGTGAGAGGTGAACAACTCAATTCGGACTTTTTTTAAAAGGGTTTTGGCATGAACGTTAAAACATGAAAGGTGGGTGCATCTTTTAGATGGACACAGATTTTCAAGCAGAATCAACAACAAACAAGGGGTACTACTTAACAAATTGAGGTCTGTCAAAAGTATCTACTAGAACTTTAAAAATAAATTATAGGCAGGTATTTTTCTAGACAACGCATCATTACCACACCATACGTGCACAACGCAGATTAATTAGCCACATGAACTAACAAGTTAAAGCAGTTATCAAAGATCGCAGGTCGACGATCCATAAGTTAGGGTGGTGTACGTACCATGATGGTGAGCGGGGAGGCGTACATGATGGAGCCGAAGATGACGCAGAGGATGCCTACGATCATGGAGCGCTTCTCATGGGTGTGGGCGCCGACGAGCACACCGGCCACCACGGCAGCCATGAACGCTGCCTGGATGGCGAGCACGCCGAGCATCTTCCACTGCACGCACAGCACAGGCACATGGCATGGGTTAGGGGCATGCAGGAGGATCTTCTGTACAGAAACTAACGCCGAAAAGAGACAGTAGGCCGGATGAGGGGGCATTAGGAGGGTTGCACGTACGTACCCTTGTGTTCTTGGCCGCGTAGATGATGAAGATGATGATGTAGGCGCCCTCGATGACGAGGCCGATGCCGTTGATGGTGAGGACGAGGGTGCTGTTGGGGTGGACGATAGGGAGCCCGTAGAAGAACCAGAGCAGGCAGTTCATGAGCGTCGCCAGGTAGGGGTCCGGCTTGAACTCCTGCACGTCCTTGGCCTTGCAGATACGCCAGAACGTCGGCCTGCGTACGCACAAGCAGAAAACAAGCGTCAGATTCATGCCCTAGCAACCACCTTCCATCCATGTGAATACATAGCCGAGAGGAGGAGGAAAGGGCTTACACAGGGGAGAGGAAGAGCCCAAAGGAGATGACATTGCCAATGATGCCGACGATGTTGCGAGCCACGTCGGCGGAAACCATGATGCTCAGCAAGATGGATCGATCGATCGCCGGGAACACAACTCGATTGCTCGGGGGAACAAACGACTTGAGGAAGGTTGGTTATGATTTGTTTGGGGCGTGGGTGGCGGAGCTTATATAGTAGGGGGTACGCCTTCGCCTTCCCCAAGTTATATCCGATGAGGATATTGTTAAGGGTGGCCAAACCTTCTGATTTGGGTGCAGACCGTATCGAACTCCATCTCTGGCCGTGCTCCCGTACAACGGCCGGCCGTATCAATTTCTTCCTCGTCACCTAGCCAAACGATCGCCCAGCTGCTAGCTCCTCTTCCACGTAACAACTCCTACTCGATCGAATTATCCCCCGACAGCCCTACGCAAATAAACAATGTCCTCCTCTCCTGCAAGATCGAGGCAAGACGGCACTGTGGGGAGCCAGATCAAGGAGAGGCATGATAAGGATGGCAGCGGCACGGGGCCATAAAGTGCAGCGTATGTACAGATGGGTTGAGCACTCACTGCGTTTGTCCATGATCATGCCTACTCTCTTCATCCAACGGTGCTTGCAAGGTAAGAAGAAATCTGTGTGCATCACCTACCTTCAAGTGGAGAGGATTGATTTTTTCTGCAATTGTTCAAATTGGATGATAAAAATCAACTTTGCATGCTTACATGAAGCTAGATTCCTGGAAAATAAGTATTTTCGCACATAAACTGCTAATTATTAAATCCCATATGTTTTTTGTGTCCTGATCTTACCTTCAGCACCTGATTAACAGCATACGTGTCTCTGATGTCGGAAATTCGATCTGAATCATGACAAAAAAACGAACACAAAATGATTAGGAGGGACTATCTATGCATTACGAGTGCATTGGGAAGGGAAACTGTGTGCTATACAAGTTAGTGCCAATGAGATGGCGATCTCTAAAGAAAAAGTAGCTCACTTATCATCGATAGAAGACACTGAAAAGTAGTTCATAAATAAGTGATGGACGGGTCTCAATTATTTTCAGGAGGCCATCATGTTGACAAGAAAGTTGCTGCTCATCCTATTTTTACAACCAGAAAAATGCAATTCTATGAGAAAGTAAATGTAGGATTTTTTTAGTGCATCTATACAGCAAACATGTGTGTAACAACAGTTTGATTTGGATGTTAGAAGCAATGAAAGTTGTAAAACCAAAGCAGCATTGGTTAGGGTTCTTAAGAGCCGCGCTAGCCTTTTCCTACATAAAACTAAATGTATGATCTGAACTAAGAAATCTGTTTAGTTTGTGGGTTGGAAGTACCATATATAAGCTTGGTCCATGTGAATTGGCACAATGTTTGGAACAAAATGAAACTTAGCAGTGCTGTTTTATAAATTGTAGACAAACTGTAGTAATTCCCAGCTAATTTTATAAATTCATCCCAGTGAACTTTTGTGTAAATTGGTCTTTCTATTCTCATATCTTGGAATATAAATGACGAACGTCAATTTTTTATGCATCGTGGTTTTGTATGATGGCCATGGCTACATAACAGCGATAGCATACATCAATTTGTGTTGATATATGAATGTAAAATGTCAAAAATTGTCTCTGCTTATTATACTTATCTACACAATAGATATGTGGAGTTCATGGTTTGTTATTTAGCTCTTCTGCAGCCCAGTTGCAATTCCTAAAGGTTGATGCAGACACTCAAAAGTGCCTCCTAGAGCAGTAGAGATGTTGTCTCTGCAACGTTAACACATCAATCGGTGTATTTGAATGTGTACACTTGCAACCTTCAAATTTAGAAGTAGCAAAAGTTTGCTGCTACTGTTACTTACAAAGAATAATGTCTCATGTGTACATTTCCAAGGTGCTTTGAATTCTGTATAGCCAATGTACCGACTCCACTAGATCCACCAAAGGATCTGCATACATTGGAGATACCCAATCATCAGGAATAAATACAGCCAGGAGTCCGGGACGTTTCACCTCATTTTGCATATGAGTAACTGTGGTAACGTAGTTCGCACTCCATTTGAGTAAGCATAATTTACTTTGCTATTTCTCAGTTAGTCGAGGCATGTTGTTCTAACAAAAGATATCTGACATTCCAACTCAGGTGCTCAGCGTAAGAGATTTACAGCCAGTCAGTCCCAGTCCAAGGAAGAAGCAAGTGCGGTGAATTGCTAGCCGTTTGCAATCATCACATGCAGAACAAATTAGCAAGAGAGATTTTCTTACAAGGAAGGATTCACCGAGGGAGAGGTGACTGGCATGAAAATGGTGGACCAGACGGTGGAGGCCACCTCGGGCTGTCAGTCAGCGACGCCCCCTCCGTCACCGGGAGCAGCTGCCCTGCCGGAACCACCACCTTCTCCGCATACCCGCCGCCGGTAAGCAGCGCGCACACCTGCAACGCAACAGCATATGCAAAAAAAAAAGAGTGAATTCCATTTTTTACCTTGTAGTTGTACATTTGTGACACATATTACCCTATTTAGCGGAACTTTTATCGAAATGTCAGATTTTGGAGACTTTTAACACGGTTTTACCCCAGTTTTACATTTTGTCTGTTTATGGTCGATAGGATCGGCATGTTGCGTCATTGATTTGTAAAAAAAACTGTAAGGATCGAAGGGCATCATTGGCGATCTTGTCCAAGCTTCTCTTGTCTATCTGTTCCACTTCTTGTGGCCGTCCACATGTTTTTAGATACAGGGCGTCACCTCACACCTTACCTGATGGACACGCATCAAAAAACAAGGGTCTAAAGATTTCAAAAGGGGTATTCTAGACGAATTTTCACTCGAAGGGGTAATTAGTGTCACAAATGTATAAATATGAGGTAAAAAGTGGAATTCACTCAAAAAAAAATGAGGTTCAGAGCAGCAGCAGCCATAACCAAATTCACCATGGGGGCACGCTGGGCACCTGGTACCGACGGCCCAGCGCGGCCCCGAGAGCGACGATGGTGCCGGAGCACTCGAGCCCCGGGTAGGGCGAGGCGCCGGCCGGTGGCGGGTACCGGCCCTGCCACTGGACCGTGTCGCCGCGATTGACGCCGGCGGCGGCCACCCCGATAAGCACCTCGCCCTCCCCCGGCGCCGGGAGGCCCTCGACCTCGCGCACCTGCAGCGCCTCCGGCCCGCCGGGGCTCGAGGTCGCCACCACCACCACCATCGTCGCTCAGCTCACTTGCTTTCGGCTTCTGGCTCCCGGTAGCTCCGCGTGTACAGGCCACTGCTCCCCTATACGGCTCTGCTGTCGGCTCTATTTTTTATTTTATTTTTTATTTTTATTTTGAGAATCACCCTGTAGCTTTACTGCATGGACTCTCTGAAAATGACTGCTCTTGGCGTTAAACTCATGGATGATTGAAGCATATTTGCACGGATTCTTTTCTTTGATATTGTGGACAACTTGTAAACAGTCCGTTGCCACTTGGACGCTTGATACATTCAGATCAAAAGCCAATGATAGAGCCTCGCTGCAAGCAATGGCCTCCAGTGACTCTGGATCAACCAATCCGTCGAAAACTACAGCTGACACTCTATGAACTTGCCCGTGGCATCCCTACAAACAGCAATGACTGCACCCTGTTCACCTGATCGCGAAAGGCCTCCATCAACATTTATCTTCACATAGCCAGTGACCGGAGCGATCCATTTTCTCTCTGGTCCCCTGGCTGGAATTGCCAACTCTTTTGGAGCTGCTTCCACCATCTCCAATTCCTGCAAAATCTTCTGAATGAAGGAGAAGGTGGAAAGTGGGCTCTGAAATATTTGGTCGTGAATTGCCTTTCTCCTAGCCCACCAGATCGCCCAAAGCGTCACAAGAATCTGAATCATCTCCCTCTGCGGGACTGATTCCAGTAGTTCAAACAGACAGAACTTCGGATCATCATGCTTGTTTGTTGCGAGAAAGTCATGTTAGGCCTTCATCCATCAGCGCCCATATACACTTTGCCATATTACATTCTAGGAGAGCATGCCTCCATGTATCAGTCGCTCTATGACAGATAGTGCAATCCTCAGAGTCAGTCATGTTTCGATGCTTCCGTACGTCACCCGTTGGGAGCGATGTTCCAGCTAATCGCCATGCAAAAAACTTCAATTTCGACTTTCGAGGGAACCTTTACACCCCACAACAGTGACCACTGTTTCCGAAGTTCTTAGTATCTGAACAACTAGGGCGGTGCTCGAGCCATGCTTCCCTTTGATCCTTTGTTGCAGCCAACAATTGATAAGCAGAGCGAACTAGAAACCAGCCCGATCTTTCATAATGTCACGCCCAAGTATCCTTAAGATGAACTGTACTCAACGGGATGTTCAGAACAAGATCAGCATCAAGAGGTAACATATGCTCCATCACCGCTTCTCTATTCCACTGATAGGTTGATTGGTCAGTTAGCTCACCAACCAGGAGGGGAAAATTCCGAGTTTTTGGACAGATAGGGCGCAAACACTACTGAAATCAGGATCTTTCCCACCAGTCAGCTCTTTGCCGTCAGCCAACTGACGGTAAAGAACGTCTTTGCCCTCATCTTAAAGAAAACTGACGGCAAAGGTAATGTTTGCCATCAGCCAGATCTTTGCTGTCCGCTAGCCGATGGCATAGAACTTTGCCATCAGCTAGCGGACGACAAAGAGGGGGGGTGGCCCACTAGCGAGAACCACCTAGCGGACACTTTCTTTGCCATCTGCTAGCGGACGACAAAGAAAGTGGCCAAACTAACGTCCGTTAGCTAGGCTCTTTGCCGTCTGCTAGAGCTGTGACCTAAACTAAAAAAGCGGCCAGCCCTACCCCTCTCTCTCCCCTCTCTCTCTCCCTCCCCTCACCACACCCGCGCCGCCACCCCCGTGCCCGAGCCGCCCCCGCCCCGGCCCGACCGTCCCGGCGCCCCAAGCCCGAGCCGCCGCCACCCCGTGCCATCCCCGTCGCCGGCTGACCCGCCCCGCCCCCGTGCCTGAGCCGCTGCCGCCCCGCGCCACCCCCTTCGGCGGCCGCCCAGCCCGGCTGCCCCGCCCCACCCCACCGCTGCCCCGCCCCGCCCCTCCTCGTGGTGAGTTGTTTTGTTTTTTTTCTGATTTTTTTAGATTTAGTTTATGTTTGTTTAGTTTAGGTTAGTTTAGTTTAGGTTAGGTTAGGTTAGTTTAGTTTAGGTTAGTTTAGGTTAATTTAGTTTATTTTAGGTTACATTTAGTTTACAGTTTAGTTTAGGGTTTTTTTTAAGAATAAACAAGAAAGATGAATAAAAAGAAGTAAAAGAAGAAGAGGAAGAAGAAGAAGCAGAGGGGTCGAGGGTCGCCGGTCGTGGATCGCCGGTCGCCGAGGGGATAGATGTTGGAGCCAGTGGGACCCGACGCCGTCGCCCATACTTGAGGACGCCCCCGGGGACGGGCGGTTTAGGGGGTTCCTCGGTGTCGATGGAACACTAAATAGCAAGTATCGTTGGTGCGAGATACATGTGGTCGTCGGTGTCGAACACTACATCCACGTCCCACAAGTGACACTAGCGTCCGGCGTCCCGCAGCAACAGTTCTCGGCGTCGATGGTGGTCGTCGAACACCATTGCGAATTTGTCTTGCAACCTCTACGATGACGATTAAAAGCCAAGTGTTGAAACTTGAAACACCCAAACTGACTCAAGTCGGTTTGGTTGTTTGAACTTTCAAAACTTGGATTTAATCCTCATCGCAAAGGCTGCCAGACAAATTCGCCAAGGTGCTCGACCGTCATCGGCCACCAGAACTATTCTTGCGGGACGCCAGGCGCCGGCGTCACTTGTAGGGCGTGGATCCAGTGTTCAACGTCGAGCGCCACATGTATCTCGCACCGATGATACTTGCTATTTAGGGTTCCATCGACGCTGAGGAATGCCCTAACCCGCTCGTCATGTTGTAAATATTTAGTTAGGTTGACCGGAAAAACAATATTGCTATGTTACTCATCTTTCGATTTAAATGTGCAGTTTTTTCGTTCCTGCGAGGGTCTAGTGTTTGACGAGCTCCGCCCTTGCGTTCGTGGGTGAGCACAAATGACATCTCCTCCTCCCCCCTTCATTTGCTTTGTTCCGGTCTTCGTGCCGATGAAACTTGCTAGCTATAGGTGTCTTCAATCATCGGTATGCGTGACCACTATGCGTCTCCCGTTTGAAAGGGTTACATCTATAAATATGCATGCATTTGCATATTTATAAACATGATTCTTTCGAATTGTCCAACGTTATCTATGGACAACCTCAGTATGTGTAGATTGGGTTCTTTTCCCATATGCTTTGCTCCGAATTTGATGCAGAATTTCGTCAGTGCCTCCCTGTTGTTCTCCGGGTACACATCCTCTCTGCTTATTGCCGAGACGTGTATCAGAAGAATAGCGGGGAGGTGCTGCCGAAATTTTGCGTTGGATCCGAAGCAGAGCATGGGAAAACGAATCCAATCTACACATACTTGGGTGAGATTAGGACGTATCTTTACCTATTAGCGTCTATGTTGCATGGATGTAATAAAAGTGACAAACTCCACTAACTATTTTTAACCTTTTCTTTACCAAATTAAACTTTGCAACAAAATAGGTTGTCTAGATGTGCAACTAGGTGAGCAACCTATATGACGCAATAACAACTAGTACACAGGCAAGCAAGGGATGAAACAACAAGTAAGCTTGCAAGAGTAAAGGCACGAAATAACCAAGAGTGGAGCCGGTGGAGACGAGGATGTGTTACCGGAGTTCCTTCCTTTTAAAGGGAAGTACGTCTCCGTTAGAGCGGTGTGGAGGCACAATGCTCCCCAAGAAGCCACTAGGGCCACCGTATTCTCCTCACGCCCTCACACAATGCGAGATGTCGTGATTCCACTATTGGTGCCCTTGAAGGCGGCGACCGAACCTTTACAAGCAAGGTTGGGGCAATCTCCACAACAATCGGAGGCTCCCAACAACAACAACACCACGAAGCTTCACCACAATGGAGTATGGCTTTGAGGTGACCTCAACCGTCTAGGGTGCTCAACACCCAAGAGTAACAACATCCGCAAGGGATGAGTGGGGGGAATCAAATATCCTTTGGTGGAAGTGTAGATCAAGCCCTTGTCACCCAATCCCGAGAAAATCAACAAGTTTGATTGGCTAGGGAGAGAGATCGGGCGAAAATGGAGCTTGGAGCAATAATGGAGCTTAGAGATGGAAGAGGTAGTCAACTAGAGGTAGAAGACACCCCTTATATAGTCGTGGAAAAAATCCAACCGTTATCCACATGTTCAGCCCGTGACTCACGGTACTACCGCTCCAAGGAAGCGGTACTACCGCGAGGCTGCGCGGTACTACCGTGAGCGACCATGGTACTACCGCGGCAGCAGCACAGGCCGGAACTAGCCTGTATAAGGGACAGTACTACCGCTGGCGCGGTACTACCGCTCCCCCTTGCGGTACTACCGCAAGGCATGAGAGTCACGGCCTGGGAAGGGCGCGGATGAAATAAATTACATCCATGCCTACTTCCGCTGAAACTGGGGTGGTGCAAAAACCCGACGCGGTACTACCGCAAGCGAGGCACGGTACTACCGTGGCCGGCGCGGATGTAAAAAATTACATCCGCGCCTACTACCGCGACACAGCGGTACTAGGTTGAAGGGCCACGGTACTACGACTCCTAGAGAGCGGTACTACCATGGGCCCCCGCGGTACTACCGCGCTGGACGAGCGGTACTACCGTGGGGGGGGGGGCGGATGTAAAAAATTACATCCGCCCCTACTACCGCACCGGAGCGGCACAAGGCCAAGGTGTCGCGGTACTACCGCTTGTACCTGCGGTACTACCACAAGTACAGCAGTAATCGTCAGTTTTCGCACAACCAAGATAACGACGGGTAGCTCCAAAGTGCAAGGAAAGGAGGGACAAGTGTACGTGTGATTCCACCCTACCTTTCCGATGCGGACCCCCTCTTAATAGTACGGCTCTCCTACGACTCAACTCCACCAAAGAGAAACGTAGAACAACGCCGGCTTCAATAGTCTCCGAGGGGCACCGAATCGTCTTGTGCCTAATGATGAAGTATCTGAGGGACTCAAGGCACACGATTAGTCCCAAAAGGATTGTCATCAATCACCAAAACACTTAGGGATAAATATGCCCTTACAATCTCCCCCTTTTTGGTGGATTGATGACAACATGGGATTTGCACAAATATAAGATAATTTAGAGCAGGGGCAAACCCCACCTCTGTAAAATATAGACGGGCTCCCCCTAGATGTGTGCACTTTAGATGAATGCTTTGGACTGCATGGCACACAGACTAGGATCAACACTCCCCCTATATTTTAGAGACCAAGACATGATAATAAGCATATCATAGCATGAAGATAGCACAATATAACACAAGCTTGCTAGGATAGATAGAGTGCATATGTCTTACACCATATGAAGAAAGATAACCAAGGTTCAAACGAGAGAAACAGCAGCAAAGAGTTCAACTGAGAAAGCAGCAAACACACGACACACACGACTCACAACTCGCAAATCCCTACACTCTCCCCCCCTTTGACATCGAGACGCCAAAAAGGCAGAGAGGACACCTACACACACAAGAGGTGGCTCAAGCAGAGAATCGTCCCAAGCCTCTTCGTCAGACGCCTCTGCAGCTGGAATGGACTCCTCGACCTCCTCCTCAGAATCAGTCCACCTGTATCCTTGCTTCTCCATCCACTCGGTCTCAGGAGTGATGTGCTCCTCAGACCCGCCAGACAATTCCTCGCCATAGAGCTGTAAGACCTTGTTGTGCCGGCGACGACTCTCCTTGGACTCCACGTGAGCCCTGTACTGCCCCTTGGCCTGCATGCAGAAAAGAGACTTCATCTTATCCTTCAACTTCTTGGCCCATGATGGCCTAGAGACACTCTGAGAGGGCCTAGCAGTACGGCCCTCGGCAACATCCTCGGCACCAGCATCATCCTCATCAACAGCAGCCCTAGCAGCAGACGCCTCGGCACGGGTAGCGGTGTTGGCCCAGTTGGATTTGATCCGCAGACAAATGGGCTGATGGCGAATCCAGTCTGGAGCCCGGAACTCCTCCTCAGGGTACATCTTCTCCCAAGTCTTTGAAATTAGCAGAAACAGGTATGGCCCATAAATAGGCACCTTGCGGTTGAACACAGCAAACCGAAGCTCACACCACATGATGTGCGAGACATCAAGTGGCTGAGTCTGAGACGAGCGAGCCTCCTGGCAAATAAGCATCATGTCCACCATATAGGCATGAACCTTGTCTTTGTCACCGATGCGTGGGAACAAGGAGTTGCGGAAGATGCGGTACATGATATCCAGAAAGGGGTTGAGTACCAAAGTTGTCTTGCCATTAGCGAGCGTCTTCTCAACCATGAACGGGGTGAGCTTGTCCTTGTTGGCAGAGTCAGCATTGCCATGAGGGCGAACACCCACTGGAGTGTCAAGCCCATCATCAGAAACCTGAAGCAAATCCATGAACTCCTTCCAGGTAGCAGACAGTTGGCGGCCATTGGTCATCCAGGTCATCCTTCTTTCATCATTGGAGTGAAAGAACACGGAGGCAAAGAACTGACAGATGATCTCAGGGTCATAGTCCAGGTGGAACGAGATTACATGCTCAATTCCAAACTGCTCCACCAAGTCCAGAGCCTCTCCAAAGTAGTCCCGGAACTTGTCCTTCCTCATGTGGTGCATATCAATCCACTTCACCTCCACATAGGTATTCTGCTTGTTCTTGATGACATCCAAATAGATTTGGGTTTGGGTCTTGTTCCAGAACAGCTCACATCCTCTGACGGTGGAGCGAGGGGTCACATAAGGGTGAAGCTGCCTGAGACGGACATACTCAGTAGGGGCTATCTCATCCATACCCCTGGCGGGCTCCTTGTGCTTGCTAGCTGTGGTCTTGACATTGCACTTGGATGCAGATGATCCTTCGGGAACTTCTCCTGGGTTGCGCAGACGCTTGGATCCAGTGTCACGAATGGGATTGGACCGGCGAGAGCCACCACCTGGGACACACACGTAAAGCACCAAAACAAAAGGCGAAAAAGATCAATGCAAAGGCCATAGAACAACACATGAAACCCATAGAAGGTATACGAGAAAGTTGGCATGCGATAGATGTGAGCCACGGTAGATCGGCCATTGTCTGCGGTACTAAAAGATTAGTACAGCTCCAGACGTGGTAGTACCGTGCGTGGTCACGGTAGTATCGTGGCCGGAGCGGTAGTAGACCCTTAGTACCGCACAGGGCGTGGTAGTACCGCTCCCTAGGGACGGTAGTACCGCGCGAGCGGTAGTACCGCGCCCTACGGGCGGTAGTACCGCGTCGCGTCAGATCTAACATGTTTTGAATCTGAAAAGAACCGCGAAACCATGGCGGTGCTACGGTGATCAGATCTAGCGCAAGACAACAATACAAGTGTAAATCCTATGCAATACCACACTCCTTCATCCTACTCTTGCAAAGATTTAGTCTAGGAATCTCAAGAACACACAAGTCTCCCCCAAAACCTAAAAGCACCAAATACAACCAAACGGAGAGGGATTTGGGGAAAAACCTTGGTCCATAGCAAGAGCACGTGGTGGGGAACGATCCCACCGAACGGAATCACGGGAGGGCAGCCGGTGAGGGAGATCCGGCGACGAACGCCGGTTCCCTTCTTGAGCGCAGGAGAGGAAGAGACGACGTGGTGAGAGAGGACACGAATGGGTATGGGGAGTTAGAACTCCCCCTGCCCGTCCTTATTCCCACGCGCTCGACTCAGCGCGGTAGTACCGCAGATCATCGCGGTAGTACCGCTCGGGCGGAAGTACCGCGCCGAGGCGGTAGTACCGTGCTCCTATCTGCGGTAGTACCGTGACAGGCCGCGGTAGTACCGTGGCCGACCGCGGTAGTACCGTGAGCTCAAGACACCGCAGGTTTCAAACAAAAATAAAAACGCCGTTGCACGGAAACTAGACACACACACGAAACCACAAGAACATGCACAGAACAGAGGTACAGAAGAAAAATTCCCAAGCGACAAAGCCTCTCGAGGAGAGAGGGCGGTGGCCGAAGCCACCTATGTTTGAGTTGGATGGTATGGCACCTCGAAGAATTATCCTTGGGCCCATGACCAAAACTCGTCTTTGAAGCACAGGTACCATCAAAAATGGCTAATGTGAAAGAGGTGATCTATTTATGCATAATGGGGGGAGGGAGAGTTCATTGAGAGAACAACACTCCCCCTATGTCCATGCCTACACCTAAACTAGACAACAAGTTGAGTGTGATGGGGGGTGCACGGTTTCAAGTCACATTGCTCAAATCAATGATATTTAGCTCATGCCTTAACTCGCGAAATCTTGCTTCATCCAAGGGCTTCGTGAAAATATTTGCAAGGTTATCATGAGTGTTGACATACTTGAGCTCGATCTCCCCTCGCCTAATGTGATCCCGGATGAAGTGATACCGAATCTCAATGTGCTTCGTCTTGAAGTGTTGCACCGGGTTGAGAGAAATCTTGATGGCACTCTCATTATCACACCAAAGAGGCACTTTGTCACAAATGACACCGTACTCCTTTAAAGTTTGCCTCATCCATAGGAGTTGTGCACAACAACTACCGGCCGCCACATACTCCGCTTTGGTGGACGAGAGAGACACACAACTTTGCTTCTTGGAAGGACCAACTTACCAAAGAGCAACCAAGAAATTGGAACCCTCCGGAAGTGGACTTCCTATCCACTTTGTCTCCCGCCCAATCGGAATCCGTGAAACCTTCAAGCTTGAAGTTTGCTCCTCTTGGGTACCATAAGCCAAAGTTTGGGGTATGAGCCAAATATCGAAAGATTCGCTTGACCGCCACATAGTGACTTTCCTTTGGTGCGGCTTGAAAACGTGCACACATCCCCACACTCAACATGATATCCGGTCTAGGTGCACAAAGGTAAAGCAAGGAGCCAATCATGGAGCGATATACCTTTTGATCCACCGCTTTACCATTGGGATCGATGTCAAGTTGGCACTTGGTAGGCATTGGTGTAGAAGCCGGCTTGACATCACTTAGCTTGAATCTTTTAAGCATGTCTTGAGTGTATTTGGCTTGATTGATGAAGGTTCCTTCTCTTCTTTGTTTGATGTCGAAACCAAGGAAGAACTTCAACTCTCCCATCGAAGACATCTTAAACTTGGAGGTCATGAGAGCGGCAAATTCTTCATTGAAAGCTTTGTTAGGGGAACCAAAGATAATATCATCAACATATAGTTGGCATACAAACAACTCCCCGTTGACCTTCTTAGTAAAAAGAGTGGGGTCGATTAGCCCCACCTCAGATCCACGATCTTGTAACAACTCAGTAAGGTGGTCATACCACGCACGTGGGGCTTGTTTAAGGCCATAGAGTGCCTTATCGAGTTGATACACATGATACGGAAAGTAGGGATCCTCGAACTCGGGGGGTTGCTTGACATAGACCAACTCATTAATAGGACCATTAAGAAAAGCACTTTTCACATCCATTTGTTGCAACTTAAAGTTGTGATGGGAAGCATAAGCAATCAACAAACGAATGGATTCAAGACGAGCAACGGGAGCAAAGGTTTCACCGTAGTCGATACCCTCGACTTGGGAGTAGCCTTGTGCTACCAATCTTGCCTTGTTGCGAATGATGTTCCCATGGGCATCTTGCTTGTTCTTGAAGATCCACTTGGTTCCAATGACGTTGTGGTTCCCGGACGGTCTTGGCACCAATCTCCACACCTTGTTGTACTCAAAGTTGTTGAGTTCTTCATGCATGGCATTGAGCCAATCCGAGTCTTCGAGCGCCTCATAGACCTTTTGGGGTTCAACACAAGAGACAAACGCGTGATGTTCACAATAGTTTGCCAATTGTCTACGAGTGCTTACCCCCTTTCTTAGGCTTCCAACCACATTTTCCATGAGATGGCCTTGGTTGGTGAGCTTGGAAGCAATCTTCGCGGCACGACGCTCTAATTCCTCCTCGGATGTGGAAGGAGGAGGGTTGACTTGATCATCTTGAGCGCCGTCTTGAACTTGTTCTTGATCTTGAGGTTGCTCTTGATCTTGAACTCGCTCGAGGGGGAGAACTTGACCTTGGGCATCATTTAGAGGTTCACCACCGTCTTGAGGTAGATCTTGCCCTTGGTCTTGTTCACGAGGTTGAGGGCCTTCACATTGTTCTTCGGAAGCGTGTGGGTCTTGATGAGGTGATGGCTCTACTTGAGTAGAGCATTGTCCTTCTCCTTCGGCCACAAGGGGTTCCTCAATGGGTAGGATTTGACCAATACCCATTCTTCTTATGGCTTGGGGAGGAATTTCATCACCTACATCACAAGTACCACTTTGCTCCACTTGGGAGCCGTTATTTTCGTCAAACTCCACGTTACACGTCTCCTCAATGAGTCTGGTGGACTTGTTGAGGACACGGTAAGCATGAGAGTTTGTAGCATAACCAACAAATATGCCCTCATGAGCTCTAGCCTCAAATTTAGACAAACGAACACCTTTCTTGAGAATGAAACACTTACAACCGAACACCCGGAAGTACTTGAGGTTGGGCTTGTTGCCGGTGAGAATCTCATAAGGAGTCTTGTTCAAGCCTATGCGAAGATAGAGCCGATTGGATGCATGACATGCGGTGTTGATGGCTTCGGCCCAAAAGTTGTACGGAGACTTGAATTCCACCATCATGGTCCTTGCCGCATCCATCAACGTCCGGTTCTTCCTTTCCGCAACACCATTTTGTTGAGAGGTATAGGGGGCCGCATATTGATGCTTGATCCCCTCATCACTAAGAAACTCATCCAAGGTGTAGTTCTTGAACTCGGTGCCATTGTCACTTCTTATTGTCAAGATCTTTGCATCATGTTGACGTTGAGCTTCATTTGCAAAGTTGATGACGGTTTGTTGAGTCTCACTCTTCCTCTTGAAGAAGTATACCCAAGTGTACCTTGAATAATCATCCACAATCACCAAGCAATACTTTCTTCCTCCAAGACTATCAAAAGATGGAGGCCCGAAGAGATCCATGTGAAGGAGCTCCAAGGGTCTCTTCGAGTAGATGATGGTTGTAGGAGGGTGAGCCTTTTCATGAAGCTTTCCTTCGATACAAGCACTGCAAGCACGATCTTTGGCAAAACTAACATTTGTTAGTCCACGAACATGGTCCCCCTTGAGAAGACTTTGCAAAGATCTCATATTGACGTGGGCTAAACGGCGATGCCAAAGCCATCCCACGTCAACTTTAGCCATTACGCATGTCGCGGTCTTAGTGGGTCGCTCCGAGAAGTTAATCACATAGAGACTGTTCTCGACATGCCCAACAAAGGCTACTTTAAGAGTCTTGCTCCACAAGAGGGCCACGGTATCAATATCAAAGAACGTAGCAAAGCCCATGAGTGCAAGTTGACGAACGGAAAGTAGATTGAATGAAAGGGACTCAACAAGCATGACTTTCTCGATTGTTAGATCATGAGAAATGACTACCTTGCCGAGACCCAATTCCTTAGAATATGACGCATCACCCCACTCGACATTGGTGGGCATAGATGGAATCTCTTGCACGTCCACCACCAAGTCCTTGCTTCCGGTCATATGATTTGTTGCTCCACTATCGAGCAACCATGATCCCCCACCGGAAGCGAACACCTACACGAGATCAATGCTTGGATTTAGGTACCCATTTAGTAATGGGTCCTTTGATGTTAGTAACAAGGGTCTTGGGAACCCAAATAGACCATTCAATGTACTCATAAGAAGAACCAACAAATTTAGCATAAACATGTCCATCACTAGCGCGGCACAACACATATGATGGGTTAAAGTCACCGGCTTTGGTTGAGGAAATGCTTTTGCCCTTTTGGACAACAACTCCCTTCACTTTCTCCTTCTTCTTCTTAGGGGCACCCTCTCCTTCTTTCACAAACGTTTGTTTGAGAGGAGGAGGACGTTTGGTCTTGTTATTCTTCTTCTTCTTGCTCTTGGACTTGGGTGCGAACCCAATTCCTTCTTTAGCCACAACTTCCTTTTGATTGCTCAAAAGGTCGTTGAGGTTCTTCTCACCTTGAATGCAAGTCACAAGGCCTTTCTCAAGTTGATCCTTCAACTTGGCATTCTCCTCCACAAGATGCTCATGCTCACAACACGGGTTAGTAGCACATGCATTATCAATTAATACCATATGAGGAAAAGTGGCCTTTTCCTTGATTAGCTTAACTTGGAGTTGAGCATGAGACTCTTTGAGATTAGCATGAGTACCCTTCAAGACCTTGTGGGCCTTGTCAAGCAACTCAAACTCCTCTTTGAGTCTAGCATGATCAACCCCAAGTTTAGCCTTCTCGGAGGTTAGCACACAAGACATGACAAGAGCATGATCAAGATCTTTCTTTAACTTAGCATGATCATCATTGTGTGACTCCTCAAGAGTCAAATGATGCACACGCTCTTCCTCAAGAGCATTAGAGAGATCCGATATCTCATCGGCATAGTCACGACTATGACCTTCCATCTTGGAGATGGTTTCTTCGTGAGCCTCGATCATGTCATTGGCCTCACCAAGTTGTTCCAAGAGAGCAACAAAGTGCTTCTTGGACTTTCCCTTGAGCTTACTCATAAAAGACTCAAGTTCATTCACTTCTTCATTAGACTCAACATGTCCATCAATGCAATCCTCCACGGAGGGATTAGTAATGATGGTGGTTGTGATGTTGGGGGTTGTGATGTTGGGGGTTACCTTGTTTGAAGCCTTAGCCATGAGGCATCTAGCGGTGATGTTTTCGTTGGGTGATTCGAAGAGTGACACCCGGGGAGTAGCAATGGCAATGGACGCCATGGCCGTTGCTTCTTCATTTTCATCATCATCGTCATCCTCTTGGTATTCTTCTTGAACCACCAACCCACGAGTGGGAGTCTTCTTGGCGAAGTTGTTCTTGTTGGGGAAGGACTTGGCTTTGTCTTTCCGAATGAACTTGCCACCATTGTCTTCCCGCTTCTCGTAAGGACAATCCGCAACGAAATGGCTCACATTGCCACAGTTGAAGCAAGTTCTAACTCGTTGCTTGCCCTTGACGCCACTTGAGTTGTTTTTGTTGAAGTTGGGTCTTGAGCTCTTCTTGCTCCAAAATTGTCTTGAAGCAAGGGCCATGTGCTCATGATAGTCAAACTTGGTGTCTTCGGGGTTGCTTTCCTCATCTTCCACTTCTTCCTCTTCTTCCGTAGTAACCTTGGCCTTCAAAGCAAGGTTAGGCTTCTTTGCTCTTTGAGAACGGAGCACCACATTGTCGGCGGTCTTGTCCAAGATGCTCATTGCAACGAACTCATCCAACACTTCACTTGAGGTCATGGTGTGGAAGTCCGGTCGTTGACGAATGACGGAGGACATGGCCTTGTTGTAGGGCATCATGGCCTTGAGGAACTTCTGCTTGATCCAATTGTCATCGTGTCCTTGCTTCCATGATCTGGAAGTGCGACCGCGAGTTTGGTCACTCTTCGGAAGAGCTCACGGGGTTCTTCATCTTCTTTCATTGCAAACTCATCGGCTTCATCTTGCACCACTTCATAGTTGGAGCGTTGAATGCTAGCACTTCCACGGTAGAGACCCTCGACACATTTCCATGCTTCTTTGGCCACGACATGGGGTCAAAGATGAGGGAGATCTTCGGGAAGAATTGCATCTTGGATGATGAAGAGAGCACTCTCATTGAATTGATTGTCCACGTCTTCTCGAGGGGTGAAGTTGCTTGGGTCATGAGGGTAAAAACCTTCTTCAATGATTCTCCAAAGGTTAGTATTCACATGTTTCAAATGACGCTTAAAGCGATAGACCCAATTATCAAAATCTTCATGTTTCTCATATTTAGGAGGTGGACCGGCATGATTCAAATGAGTAGAGGGGATTGGCCCTCTATAGACCGGGGGTTCCACATGGGCAAAGATGTCGGTGCCATTTCTAGCACTAGTAGAAGGACTCTTTTCATTGTTAGCTTCCCCCTTGTCGGAGTTAGCATCCGTTACCTTGTTAGTGGGATCACCCACTTTCATAGGAACGGTAGATAGTTTAAGTCCCTCTAGAAAATCATTAAACATGCTTTTCACCTCGGCCGTCATGGAGGTTTTCAATGTGTCTAAAGCTACATTGAATTCCTCATGTGAGACCGAGGTTCCCCCTTCGGCCGAAGACGAGATGGGATTCACACCGGAGCCTCCGCACCATCGTTGGTGTCAACCATACTCTTCGGATGGCAAAGTCCTTAATAAAGAGACGAGGCTCTGATACCAATTGAAAGGATCGATATGGTTGACTAGAGGGGGGGGTGAATAGGCAACTAACAATTTTTAACCTTTTCTTTACCAAATTAAGCTTTGCAACAAAATAGGTTGTCTAGATGTGCAACTAGGTGAGCAACCTATATGATGCAATAACAACTAGTACATAGGCAAGCAAGGGATGAAACAACAAGTAAGCTTGCAAGAGTAAAGGCACGGAATAACCAAGAGTGGAGCCGGTGGAGACAAGGATGTGTTACCGGAGTTCCTTCCTTTTAAAGGGAAGTACGTCTCCGTTAGAGCGGTGTGGAGGCACAATGCTCCCCAAGAAGCCACTAGGGCCACCGTATTCTCCTCACGCCCTCACACAATGCGAGATGCCGTGATTCCACTATTGGTGCCCTTGAAGGCGGCGACCGAACCTTTACAAGCAAGGTTGGGGCAATCTCCACAACAATCGGAGGCTCCCAACAACAACAACACCACGAAGCTTCACCACAATGGAGTATGGCTTCGAGGTGACCTCAACCGTCTAGGGTGCTCAACACCCAAGAGTAACAAGATCCGCAAGGGATGAGTGGGGGGAATCAAATATCCTTTGGTGGAAGTGTAGATCGAGCCCTTGTCACCCAATCCCGAGCAAATCAACAAGTTTGATTGGCTAGGGAGAGAGATCGGGCGAAAATGGAGCTTGGAGCAACAATGGAGCTTAGAGATGGAAGAGGTAGTCAACTAGAGGTAGAAGACACCCCTTATATAGTCGTGGAAAAAATCCAACCGTTATCCACATGTTCAGCCCGCGACTCACGGTACTACCGCTCCAAGGAAGCGGTACTACCGTGAGGCTGCGCGGTACTACCGTGAGCGACCACGGTACTACCGCGGCAGCAGCACAGGCCGGAACTAGCCTGTATAAGGGACAGTACTACCGCTGGCGCGGTACTACCGCTCCCCATTGCGGTACTACCGCAAGGCAGGAGAGTCACGGCCTGGGAAGGGCGCGGATGAAATAAATTACATCCGTGCCTACTTTCGCTGAAACTGGGGTGGTGCAAAAACCCGACGCCGTACTACCGCAAGCGAGGCGCGGTACTACCTGGCCGACACGGATGTAAAAAATTACATCCGCGCCTACTACCGCGACACAGCGGTACTAGGTTGAAGGGCCACGGTACTACGACTGCTAGAGAGCGGTACTACCGTGGGCCCCCGCGGTACTACCGCGCTGGACGAGCGGTACTACCGCAAGTACAGCAGTAATCGCCAGTTTTCGCACAACCAAGATAACGACGGGTAGCTCCAAAGTGCAAGGAAAGGAGGGACAAGTGTACGTGTGATTCCACCCTACCTTTCCGACGCGGACCCCCTCTTAATAGTACGGCTCTCCTACAACTCAACTCCACCAAAGAGAAACGTAGAACAACGCCGGCTTCAACAGTCTCCGAGGGGCACCGAATCGTCTTGTGCCTAATGATGAAGTATCTGAGGGACTCAAGGCACACGATTAGTCCGCAAAAGGATTGTCATCAATCACCAAAACACTTAGGGATAAATATGCCCTTACAGATGATGAACTTGAAGCTCGTGAGCATCTTCACGAGGGATCACCGGATCAGAACATTGATTGAAAAGAGTGAAGTGACTTCACATGAATAAATGGATACTTGATTAAAATAAATGAGTCCTTGAAGAAAAGGGTGGGAGGGTGGGGAAAAACAAAGACAACTTGGGATGAACGAAACAAACACCGTTGAGAAAACTTAGAATTGATCTTGCGGATGGGGAGGATGATGGGATCATCTCGAAGAGAAGCGCACCGGTTGGAAAAGGATTAACATGACAACCTCAATGATCAAAAGGATTAGTATTCACATAGTAATATGAGAACACCGTTTAGGAAAAGGTATGGACTCAACATTTGACTTCGAGGCAACTCGAATACCACAAATAAAACAAAACAAAGGATTTGGCTTGCAGAATAAGCCGGAACAAATACATATGATAGAGATTTACCCAATCCCGTATCATGCATTTGTCGGAAAGATATTCTAGGAGCTACTTGAATTCCCACCTATAAAACTCCCGAAACCTTTTGGTTATGCAATCTGGTGTTGGGGATACAGGGGAAGCAATATATCTCACCCAAACTAACAATCCCTACATCCAGCTGTATCCATCCGTCAACACATAACCAAGAAAACTCCGGAAATCGTGTACCTCAACCTTCGAAAAGCATCCGTTATACGAGTTATGGCAATACTCCCGAACTCCCCAGTACTGGGTGGCGTCGAGGTTATCTCACCAACAACTGCATAAAAGAGATTTTCGATGTCGGCAAAAACTCAGGTATTCCAGAACTGCAACGATAAAATTATGACGACAACACCTCGGAGCTCAACTCCCCGGGACACTGCCACAACCCCTAAATGTTAGGAGGCACCAAGAACAATGTTCTCGTCATAAGAATATCGGAACGATCCCAAGATACCCGCGTGATCCTAAATTTTTTTTAGTGAAATTTGAGGAGAGGAAAGACAAAACATCTATGTCGGAAGACCTCACCAGAGCGACGAAGGGGGCTGAGGAGTAAAAAGAATCCTACTCTCCGATATATATAATCCTAAGACTCAAAATAGTTTTCTACTAGACTCAACAACGCCAACAATCAAGGGGGCTCCTATGGTCGGTCGAGGCTCTGATACCAACTTGTCACGCCCAATATGCGACCCTATCCAAAAGGAACTCGAAGGTCCCACCAAGGATAGACCCGCATATTGAAACGCTTTTGCAAGGTGGATATCATTACATCAACATTACATAATAGATGGGGATACATACATAAGGCATACAATGCCACACGAATACAACATCATCTTACATAAGAGCACCATCCGGCTACGGATGAAACACAAACAAAAACTCAAATGACATCCACCCTGCTAGCCCAGGCTGCCGACCTGGAACCTATCCCCTGATCGAAGAAGAAGCAGAAGAAGAACTCCAGGACAAGCAAACATCGCTCTCACGTCATGATCATCGCATAACCTGTACCTACAACTGTTGTTGTAGTAATCTGTGAGCCACGAGGACTCAGCAATCCCATTACCATGGGTATCAAGACTAGCAAAGCTTAATGGGAAAGGAAGGGGTAAAGTGGTGAGGTTGCAGCAGCGACTAAGCATATATGGTGGCTAACATACGCAAATGAGAGCGAGAAGAGAAGCAAAGGAACGGTCGTGAAGCTAGCAATGATCAAGAGGTGATCCTGAACTCCTACTTACGTCAAACATAACCCAGAAACCGTGTTCACTTCCCGGACTCCGCCGAGAAGAGACCATCACGGCTACACACTCAGTTGATGCGTCTTAATTCGGATCTGGTGTCAAGTTATCTACAACCGGACATTAACAAATTCCCATCTGCCACATAACCGCGGGCACGGCTCTCGAAAGTTTATA
Organism: Triticum aestivum; assembly: GCF_018294505.1. NCBI lineage: Eukaryota > Viridiplantae > Streptophyta > Magnoliopsida > Poales > Poaceae > Triticum > Triticum aestivum. The sequence continues at coordinate 557,058,783 of NC_057810.1, read as the reverse complement.
CCCTGCAGGGGTGTCCCAACTTAGCCCATGATAAGCTCTCGCGATCAACGAAGGATATTCCTTCTCCCAGGAAGACCCGATCAGTCTCGGAATCCCAGTTTACAAGACATTTTGACAATGGTAAAACAAGACCAGCAAAGCCGCCCAATGCGCCGACAATCCCATAGGAGCTGCACATATCTCGTTCTCAGGGCAACACCGGATAAGTCAAGCTACGAGTAAAACTAGACCTCGAGTTTCCCCGAGGGGGCCCCGCAGGCTGCTCGGTTCGGACCAACACTTAGAGAAGCACTGGCCCGGGGGGGGCTGAATAAAGATGACCCTCGAGAGAGTGACTCCCAAGGGAAAAGTAGGTGGTGGTGAGGCAAATGGTAAAACCAAGGTTGGGCCTTGCTGGAGGAGTTTTATTCAAAGCGAACTGTCAAGGGGGTCCCATAAATCACCCGACCGCGTTAGGAACGCAAAATCCGGGAACATAACACCGGTATGACGGAAACTAGGGCGGCAAGAGTGGAACAAAACACCAGGCATAAGGCCGAGCCTTCCACCCTTTACCAAATATATAGATGCATTAATTAAATAAGAGATATTGTGATATCCCAACATAACCCTGTCCACCATGGAGCAAACTTCAACTTCACCTGCAACTAACAACGCTATAAGAGGGGCTGAGCAAAGCGGTAACATAGCCAATCAACGGTTTGCTAGGAAGGGTGTCAAAGATTAGAGGTTCATGGCAATTTGGGAGGCTTGAAGAATAAATGATAGGTAGCGCAACAAAGCGATAGAACGAAGCAACTAGCATAGCAATGATAGTAGTGAGATCCAGGGTAGCGGTCATCTTGCCTGAAATCCCGATAGGAAGAAGAACGAGTCCATGAAGAAGACGAACGAGAGTAGTCGAACGAATCCTCACAATCGCAACATTACCGGGACTAAAAAGCAACACCGAAAAGAAACAAACAACATGGTAAATGCACAAGCATAAACATGGCATGATGCATGTCCGGTTTAATGAGGCATGGCATGGCAAAGTGCAACAAAGAATACGACAATTTAAGTGGAGCTCAATATGCAACGAGTTGCATATTGACAAAACACCACATTCGAGTTATTTAGTTCGCTCTCGTTTAGGTACACAACAATGTTAAATGTTGTTAAACATGGCAAGATGTGAAACAAAAGTAAACTAACTATTTCGGCAAGTATAAATGAGGCCGGAACAACAAACAACATTTCCGGCAAACCCTCATATGCAATTTATGAATTAGCTACTGTTCTGACCTAAACCATACTTTAAGGTTGTTAAACAGGAAAATAAAGTGGATCATGTTAAACTAGGCATTTTCCACCCCATTTACATATAAAGTTTATTTAAAACCGAGCTACGGTTATTTAGTTATGAAATAAATCATTTTAGCATGGCATTTAAGCAAATTAAAGCAAACAACAATTTAAACATTTTAAACATGGATGAAAGTGGCATATTATGAAACTAGATGAAATTCTAAGCATTTTACATGTTTATCTCATTTTAAACCAATGCACTGTTTATGAGATATTAAATGCATGAAGACTAGGGACTTTTCTGAAAAACAGTAAAACACTGGATAAATCCTAAAATCGCATAGACTGGAAAAAACACTACTGGGCTGAAACTGTTGGGCGCTGGGCTGCTCACCTAGCTGGGCTAGGCCCAGATCGGTGGAGGTGGGAGCTGGGCCGCAGTCAACGGCGAAGGGGAGGTGGCCCAGGTGCGTGCGGTCGATCTGGAGGCAGCGACGCGGTCAGCGGGCGCCGCTGGTGCGCTCGTACAGTTGCTCGAAGCAGAGGATGGAGCGGGACTTGGGGACGAGCTCTCTCCGGCGAGGGACATGAACGGCGCGGGATCCCGGCGAGGTTCAGGGCTTGGCTGGCGCAGTGCCACGCGGGAAGGAGGGCGCCGGATCCACTGGACCGGGACGAGGCAAGGGGCGCCATGGATGTGGTCGATGCTGCTCTTTCCTGTTCAACAGGGAAGGGGAGAGAAGGGGAGGTCAGAGAGGGCAAGAGAGAGAGAGAGAGACGGGGACGCGCGACGGCGGGGTCTCACCGGCGAGGTCCGGCGTGGGACGGTGCGGACGGGAGGCCATGTGGACGGGGAGTGGCTGGGCTGTGGCCGACGGAAGGCGGACTTGGCGAGAGGAGGTTGAGGCAGAGGCGCGGGAGAGCAGAGGGGTCTGCGTGCGGCGGTGTGGCGAAGCAGAGCCCGACGGGGGGGGAGGGGTCTCCACGGCAGAAGGCGGGGCCGGAGGGGTACGGAACGGACGGGTCCGTCCGGGAACATGGCAGAGGCGAGCTGGGCGTAGGGATGGCACCCGTAGGGTATGGGTACGGGTGGAGCTACCCCATACCCTTACCCGTCCACCGAGAACTTACCCATCACCCATACTCATACCTGTCAAGGGTAGAATTTTTTCCCATACCCGTCACCCGACAGGGTATATGGGTACCCGCGGGTAAAAATACCCGCGTTTATAACACACAAATTGAGTAGAAAATAATTGTAAATGGCAACATATAATTATAAATTATTAATAAAATACATTTTAAACAACAGTGTACTACAACATAGTGTAACAACAACACATTCTCATAAACAAAAAATACTTGCCTATAAAGTGACACATAAAAATGTTAAACAACAAGACATAATCATAAATAACAACACATAGGCATACACTTTAAGTTCGCAAAATCATGATAAATTATAGAGATAATTTGACTACACATTAGAGTTTTTACCTCGCGCAATTAGGAGGGGAAAATTAATACATTGGGATATTAACGAAAACCCACTTGTCAACATTTTAGATGGGTACATGGGTACGTGGGCATGGGTTATACGATCCCATACCCATACCCTCTCTACTCGATGGGTATGATATTTTCCCATTTAAGTGCCCATGGGTAAATTTTTGTTCCATACCCTTACCCTAATAGGGTTTTTACCCGCAGGGTACGCGGGTAATGGGTACCCATTGCCATCCCTAGCTGGGCGTCGAGGAGCTGTAGGCCATGGCGACGACACGGTCCTGTTCAGGGAGAGAGAGATGTGACTGAAGAGAAAGGAGAAAGAAAGAGAGCTATGGAAGGAAAAGAGCGGGACGAGGCCGGTCCTGGTGTTGCTGTACTCCGGCGGGGCACTCCGACGAGACCACTTGCCGGCGCGGGGGCGAGCGATGCGGCTGCTGTCTCCTCGAACAAGTGGATGGATCGGATTTGGGTGTGGCTGGTTGTGGTTGGGCGGCGGCGGAAAACGAGGAAGGTGGTCGGAGATGATTTGGATCGAGGAGAAGGTGGCGGCTGTGGCTGGTGGTTTGGATCGGGTGGGATCCCGAGGAGGATTTGGAAGGTGGCGGCGTGAGGGATTGGATGGATGGAACAGCCTAGGCCTAGGGTTAGGTTGGTTATATAGGTAGGTTGGTTAGCTTAGAGCAAAACGGACCCTCCGATTAGAATCGAACGATCAAAAATAAACAGGTTAGAGAGTTCAAATAAGAAAACGGAGATGTTTTAGGGATGTTGGGGGATGATCCGAACCCAACGGTGATGACTGTCCGAGTCGGGTTCGGGGGAGTTTCGGACACGCACGAGAGGGGTCAAGAGAGGTCAACGAGGACAAGGGTCTGACAAAATGACAACGGAGGCAAAGAGAGAAAAGGGCAACTGCGAACGTCTACGAGTTTTTATGAAAACATGCAAATGCAATGCGCATGATGCTATGAGATGAGATGCACGCCAAGAACAAAATGCAAAACAAAATACAAAAACCCAACCACGAAGGAAATATCATATCTCATCTCCGGAAAAGGCAAGAGTTGGAGTTACGAATATGGAAAGTTGTATCCGGGGCGTTACATTTAGTCCGTAGGACGAATAACCATTACAACAATCATACCATAGGCTAGCTTCTAGGGTTTAGCCTCCTTGATCTCGTGGTAGATCCACTCTTGTACTACCCATATCATTAATATCAATCAAGCAGGAGTAGGGTTTTTCCTCCATCGAGAGGGCCCGAACCTGGGTAAAAACATCGTGTCCCTTGTCTCCTATTACCATCCGCCTAGACGCACAGTTCGGGACCCCCTACCTGAGATCCGCCGGTTTTGACACCGACAAATGGCTTTTTCCGCTGACCGGGTTTAGAACCTCTGAATCCGGCATTGACTGCCGTATCCTCAGCATTATTGCTGTTAATGCGGCGCTTGTGCTTGTTGCGACGCGACCTGCCGTTGCTGTCCTTGGTATCCGATTTACCAAGGCTCTTGGTCATGTTGTTACTACGAGCTAGCCAGCTGTCCTCTCCCGCGCAAAAGCGGGTCATGAGTGTTGTGAGGGCTGCCATGGATTTCGGCTTTTCCTGTCCTAGGTGCCGGGCGAGCCACTCATCGCGGATGTTATGTTTGAAGGCTGCAAGGGCCTTTGCATCCGGACAGTCAACAATTTGATTTTTCTTGGTTAGGAACCGTGTCCAGAATTGTCTGGCCGATTCCTCTGGCTGCTGAATTATGTGGCTTAGGTCATCGGCGTCTGGTGGTCGCACATAGGTGCCCTGGAAGTTGTCGAGGAAGGCAGCTTCCAGGTCTTCCCAACAACCAATTGACTCCGCTGGCAAGCTGTTAAGCCAATGCCGAGCTGGTCCTTTAAGCTTGAGTGAGAGGTATTTGATGGCGTGTAGATCATCACCGCGGGCCATGTGGATATGAAGGAGATAGTCCTCGATGCAGACCGCAGGATCTGTTGTGCCATCGTATGATTCAATGTTTACGGGTTTGAAACCCTCAGGGATTTGATGATCCATCACTTCATCTGTGAAGCATAGTGGGTGTGCGGCGCCTCTGTATTGGGCTATATCACGATGCAGCTCAAATGAGCTTTGTCTACTGTGTTCGGCCCGGCCGGAATTGCCATATCCGACGTGACGGTTATCATCACATATCATGGGGTGCCCACGCGTTCTGTAGATCGATCTTGTTTGCCTTGCCTTGTCCTCCAATATATCCCGCAGGTCTGGCGCATTTCCCCGCGCCTTGGTATTTTTTGAGTGGCGCCGGGGTGTGGCTTGAGTGGAGGGCCGAGAGGCCTCTCTGTTGCGGCCACGAGGTGGCCGGTCGACCGTATCATGCGCTGGTGATGTAGGTTTAGGTGCTTCCTCCTCTAATCGGGGTAGCAGCCTACGTTTTGGGTAGCTCTTGGAGGGGCGTTCGAGTTCATACTCTTCGGCCGCAAGGACTTCAGTCCATCTGTCGGCTAGCAAGTCTTGGTCAGCTCTAAGCTGTTGCTGCTTTTTCTTGAGGCTGCTTGCCGTGGCCATAAGCCTGCGTTTGAAACGCTCTTGTTCGACGGGATCCTCACGCACGATAAATTCGTTGTCGTCGAGGCTTGCCTCATCTTTGGAGGGAGGCATGTAATTATCGTCCTCTACCTCTCTGCTTGCCGCTCTCTCATGAGGGCTGGCTTCTCCATCCTCCTGCACTAAATCCTGCTGGAGGGGGTTGTCTTCGGCACTATCCGGGGTGTTATTGTCTCCCGTGCCAGAATCACCGTTTTTGCTGTGGCGGGATTCAGAGCGGCGCCGCTGACGCCGGCGCTTAGGCTGTTTCTTGGAGGGGTCATCCTCCGTTGTTCCATCGCCATTCCCATCTTTTGTGATGTGCACCATGTAAATGTCGTATGACGAGGTGGCCTTTGATACGTCTCCAACGTATCTATAATTTTTGATTGCTCCATGCTACTTTATCTACTGTTTTGGACTACAATGGGCTTTATTTTCCACTTTTATATTATTTTTGGGACTAACCTATTAACCGGAGGCCCAACCCAGAATTGCTGTTTTTTGCCTTTTTCAGTATTTCGAAGAAACAGAATATCAAATGGAGTCCAAATTGAATGAAACCTTCGGGAACGTGATTTACTCATCAGATAAGACCCAGGAGACTTGGACCCTCCGTCAAGAAAGCCACGAGACGGTCACGAGGGTGGAGGGCGCACCCTCCCCCTGGGCGCGCCTCCTGCCTCGTGGGCCCCTCAGAGCTCCACCGACGTACTCCTTCCTCCTATATATACCTACGTATCCCCCGTATGATCAAAGGGGGAGCCAAAAACCTAATTCCACGCCGCAACCTTCTGTATCCACGAGATCCCATCTTGGGGCCTGTTCCGGAGCTCCGCCGGAGGGGGAATCCACCATGCAGGGCTTCTACATCATCAGCATAGCCCCTCCGATGAAGTGTGAGTAGTTTACTTCAGACCTTCGGGTCCATAGCTAGTAGCTAGATGGCTTATTCTCTCTTTTTGGATCTCAATACAATGTTCTCCCCCTCTCTTGTGGAGATCTATTCGATGTAATCTTCTTTTTGCGGTGTGTTTGTTGAGACCGATGAATTGTGGGTTTATGATCCAGTATTATCTATGGAAAATATTTGATTCTTCTCTGAATTCTTTTATGTATGATTGAGTTATCTTTGCAAGTCTCTTCGAATTATCCGTTTGGTTTGGCCAACTAGATTGGTAGTTCTTGCAATGGGAGAAGTGCATGGCTTTGGGTTCAATCTTGCGGTGTCCTTACTCAATGACAGAAAGAGTTGCAAGGCACGTATTGTATTGTTGCCATCGGGGATAACAAGATGGTTTTTTTTTATCATATTGCATGAATTTATCCCTCTACATCATGTCATCTTGCTTAAAGCGTTACTCTGTTTTTAACTTAATACTCTAGATGCATGCTGGATAGCGGTCGATGAGTGGAGTAATAGTAGTAGATGCAGAATCGTTTCGATCTACTTGTCACGGACGTGATGCCTATATACATGATCATTGCCTAGATATACTCATAACTATGCTCAATTGTGTCAATTGCTCAACAGTAATTTGTTCACCCACCGTAGAATACTTATGCTCTTGAGAGAAGCCACTAGTGAAACCTATGGCCCCCAGGTCTATTCATATCAATCTATATTACTTTATTTACTTGCTTTGTTTTTACTTTGCCTTTACTTTTTACTTTGCATCTATCTATCAAAAATACCAAAAATATTATCTCTATCAGATCTCACTCTCGTAAGTGATCGTGAAGGGATTGACAACCCCTAAGCGTTGGTTGCGAGTTGCTATCGTGTTGTGCAGGTACGAGGGACTTGCGCGTGACCTCCTACTAGATTGATACCTTGGTTCTCAAAAACTGAGGGAAATACTTACGCTACTGTGCTGCATCATCCTCTCCTCTTCGGGTAAAACCAACGCAAGCTCGAGAGTAGCAGCCTTCCAGTGCCCTATAGGCGCTGGTTCTTGGTCGTCTCCTGCATCGTCGTCCATACCGTCGATGTCTTCGGAGTCGAAGTCGAGCATGTCGGTTAAATCATCGACAGTGGCTACGAAGTGGGTGGTGGGTGGGCTTTGAATTTCTTCGTCGTCCGCATCCCAACCTTCCTGACCATAGTCCGGCCAGGGTTCTCCTGATAAAGAGAGAGACTTTAGTGAATTCAGGATGTCGTCAAAGGGCGAGTGCCGAAAGATGTCCGCGGCGGTGAACTCCATGATCGGCGCCCAATCGGATTTGATTGGCAGGGGCGCGGAAGGTTCGGTGTCCGGAGAGGAGTCTGGCACCTTGGAGTCAGGAGCTTCGCAAAGGATAGGGTTGGTGTTCGGCTCAATCACCGTAAAGATCGCAGCCCCGGAGGCGGAGTCGAGCCACCCATCCTCGATCGGCGCAATCAGCTCCGAACTAAGAGTCGGAGCGGGCACTGGTGCGGCCCCCAGGGCACTGTTCGGCGGCAAAGCTAGATCATGCCCATCGTGACAGTGCGGCGCGCTTGGCTGTGGCTCGAACCCGTCGAAGATCAAGTCTCCGCGGTCGTCAGCCATGTAGTTTAAACTTCCAAATCTGACCTGATGGCTAGGGGCATAGCTTTCAATCTGCTCCAGATGGCCAAGCGAATTGGCCCGCAGTGCAAAGCCGCCGAATACGAAGATCTGTCCGGGGAGAAAAGTCTCACCCTGGACCGCATCGTTGTTGATGATCGGAGGAGCCATCGGGCCTAAAGATGACGACACAGAGGAACTCTCAATGAAAGCACCAATGTCGGTGTCAAAACCGGTGGATCTCGGGTAGGGGGTCCCGAACTGTGCGTCTAGGCGGATGGTAACAGGAGACAAGGGACACAATGTTTTTACCCAGGTTTGGGCCCTCTCGATGGAGGTAAAACCCTACTCCTGCTTGATTAATATTGATGATATGGGTAGTACAAGAGTAGATCTACCACGAGATCAGAGAGGCCAAACCCTAAAAGCTAGCGTATGGTATGATTGTTGTTCGTCCTACGGACGAAAACCCTCCGGTTTATATAGGCACCGAAGAGGGTTAGGGTTACACAAAGTCGGTTACAATGGTAGGAGATCTACATATCCGTATCGCCAAGCTTGCCTTCCACACCAAGGAAAGTCCCATCCGGATACGGGACAAAGTCTTCAATCTTGTATCTTCATAGTCCAGGAGTGACCAAAGGCTATAGTCCGGCCATCCGGACACCCCCTAATCCAGGACTCCCTCAGGCGCCATGGTGGGCAAGATGCCCAATGTCACCTGGCCCAAAGGCTCCTTCGTGGAGATTGTGAAGGGGTGGCAATCGGGGTGGTTCTACATCACCGAGCCGTGCGACACCAACTAGGTAGCGACCCCCGAATTTCGATCCGGCGTCCCCATGCGGCTCACCTGCTGGAAAGAGAAGGGCTTAGCCTGGGGCTCATCGGTGGAGCTGACCGGACTTCAGACCTGCGTCCAAAATATGATAGGCAAGAAAATCAAGCTTGTCAACATGGTCCAGGTCATGCTCATCCATTGGATCCTCCCGTGTCAAAGACGGTCTTACAATCTGTGGGAGTTTGACCCGGCCGAACACCAGATGCTAGAAGAGCTCTTCGGCGCGACACACAAAGACGTCTGGAAGGTGCTCTTCAAGGCCAACGAGGTCCCCCCACCCATAACCAAAGATCGCGGACTCAGCGCGGAATGCCAAGCGCATCCGGTGAGTTTTTACATTTTGCAAGATGTGCCTTTTACCAGCACATTCGCGGGAGGAATCTAGGCCTCCATGCTGATTCAACAAGAATGGGTAGCGATAGCGGAGCGGATCGACTGTCCGGCTCCGCTGCCTGTAGATCCAGCATCGTATCTTCTAACGAAGATGTTGTTTCCGGCGCCCTACGAGGTGCCGGAGAAGAAGGCCAAGAAGAAGGCCACAGGGACTAGGAAAGGTCTCCGGTGCAAGGTTGTATCAGACGTGACGTCCAAGGACACCGAGGCGCACTCCTCCAACAAAGACGAAGAGGAGGAAGAGGAAGTCCCTCCCCCCCAACCGGGAGGGGGGGGGGGAAGAATAGAAAGGCCACCCCGCAGGGGAGGTCGAGGCGTCCAAGAAGGGAAAAACCTTCCTTCCGGACCACTCCACAACAGCAACCTACAACAGCGAGGAGTGGCTGCCCAGGGACAAGCCCCTGGCTAAGTCGTAAGCTTCCGGACACTTTAATACTTCCAATATGTTTTGCTTTATTTCTTCTTATCATGCCGAACATGCATGTGTAGTCCGGCCAAATCCCACATCGGGGTATCCTCTTCCGAGGGGTCCCTAGGCCCGTCGGTGATGAACAACGATTCACTCCCGACAGCCTCCTCCCCCAGGCCCGCAGACGACACCGAGGTATTGTCTCAGAGGATACCGGACCAGGGGGGACAGTTCTGGAGACGCCCCCAGGCGAAATCCCAGTAGCCGGGCACATGGGAGGGAAGACCCCCATGGACTCCAATAACGGGGGCCGCAGCAAGTCTGGCCCCCAGCCGAATACGGCTCCGGAAACCCAAGTGGTTCCGGATTTAGGCAGGCAACCTCTCTCTAAGGAGGGTGAGCCGCCTGTACCGATGACCTCTGTCCATCCACAGGCATCGGATAACTTGATGGAAGCGCTTCGCGGCACTTCCATTGATGAAGAACATCATACTCTTATGAGTACGGTGATTGAGAAGGTCCGGTCTGCCAAAAGCAGATTGACTGAAGCCTGCGCCAGCCTCCTAACAGGCTTTGAGGTAAGTAACAAAATTGTGAGAAAATATCACAGTATAGAGAGTAGCCCCTGATGCTCTGTTTGGTGTTCGGAAAGAAAGGCCGAACAAAGGATCAAATAACATCCGCAGGAGTCTAACAAAAGATGCCTATGTGAATAAGGAGGCGTTGCTGCTGGCCGCTACCGCTCGTACTGCGGAGGTATCCAGACTAAAGCGGGACCTGGAGCAGACCGAGGGAGAGCTCGGCCTCGTGAAGAGGCAGCTCGAAGAAAACAAAGGTACATAATACCTCGTCTGTATATTTAGAAAGGAAAAATGGTTTCTGCTGATGAAAGCGTCATGAACTTTACTAGGGGCCATGACCGAAGTGGCGTCCCTTAAGGCGGCGCTGACCGAGGCTGAAGACAAAGCGGCCAAGGAGCGCGCCGAGCGCGAGAAGCAAGAGGCCCGAGTCAACGAGGTCCAGCAAGAGCTCCAGGATTTCGTCCAAAAATACGAGTCCTTGGAGCGTGACTCTAAGACGCAAGAGTCCAAGCTTGCGAAGGCCCTCCAGAGCGCATGAGATGCCAAGGCCGAAGCCCAAAAGGCCCTCCAGGGGATTCAGGCGGCCAAGAAGATTGTGGCGGGTAAGGCATTCATTATGCAAAGCAAGCATGTGGAGGAGACTTTCCTTTTACTTACCCGAATTTGGAGCTCTCCAGGAGCATTCGCAGATCTGGCGCACAACATATCTGATGCCGCTGAGTTCTACCGAGCTGAAGAAGGGAAATCGACGGAGAAGTTGTTCTGGTCTTAGTATATTTGGACCGAACATCCGATGCCCTTGAGAGACCAGCTGAAGCAACTGGTCGAACTGCACAAGGCAGCCGAACTGGCCATGAAGGACCTCATAGCCCGGCTGTGGCCTGCCGAGCCCCTGCCCAGCAGCTACTTCGGCCTAGTAAAGCGGCTTGTGAGTGCCTGTCCATGGCTTGAAGTTATAAAGCAGTCAGTTTGCATTGAAGGTGCACGAATGGCCTTTGCCCGCGCAAAAGTGCACTGGGCGAAGATGGATGCCGAGAAGCTGATGACCGAAGGGCCGCCAAAGGGCAAGGAGCATCGCCACCCTGAAAAGTATTATGATAGTGTCCTAAAGGGCTCCCGCCTTGTAGCGGAGCAATGTGCGAAGGATGTAATCTTTGAGTGAATACACTCATTTTATCCTGTAATATGAAATAAGTTTTTTTGCGCAATATAACGCTTGCTGATTTAAAATTTTACCTTTTGTGCGGCCGTTTATAAAATCTGAGAGTTGTCCAGTCGTCGGCTTCTGCCCCCATGTAACTAGTACCGGGGTGTTCGGAATAAATCTAAACACTCTTTATCCAAATTTTTGGTCCTTTAAGGAGGTGTTTAGCGCAACGAACAAGGCAATCGGACTATACAGCTTTATCACTCTCACTTAGCCATAGAAGTTCTATAATTTTAAATTTTGGCGTAGCCCCTGGTATTCGGAAGGCCGAACTTGGGGCGCTATACACGCCTAAATCAGACAAAGGCTGATTCCTCACCCAAAGCGGAAAAAATCTTTAAGGATTTGAGACCTCTTGAACAGCGACAAGCTCTCGCCACATCATGACAATCAGTTTTTGGCTTTCTCTACTGAGGTGCTCGTCCGGAGGAACCGGGACACAATCGCAGTAGTTCTGCCTGTGCCACCTTAGCCGATATAGCGGAACGTAAGGCAGCAAAACATGGGAGTAGGTAAAACCCAACTATTGACCCAAAACATGATTCGGAGCTGATGCATATAATGCTATAAGTTCTGGGTGCCACACTGTCGAAAGTGTTCAGACTTTTCTTGCCGTGTTATGGGGTACACTGAAGCCCCTGGCAAGCTGAACGTACCAAAATGTACGGGTGCAATTTGTAATAAATAAATAGTCAAGGAAAAAGATAAAGAAATGTAATAGTAAGCTGACGCTGTACATTATTTTCCATTGTTATTTGAATAATATGTCAAGGCGTATGTATACAAGTAGTGCGATAAGCAGAATAGGACTTTTTGACATGTCCTAACCAAGAGCGAGCTGCGTGTGGGTATGTAAAACAGGTATAGCGATCATTATCAGAGACCACCTGGGGATTCCCTTGTACATCAAAGCTCCTTGCCTCCTTGGTGTTTCCGTCCCATGATGGGTCCGATAATCAGGCTATCGGAAGAGCCTCTAGAAAATAGGGACCTGAAGAAATAAAAGGGGTGAAGGTATATGGATCCTGGGGCGGCTGAGCCGCATTGTGGACCGCATTCTAGTTGTGCCTCCGTCTATGCCCATGGTGTTTTAAGTGCGTAATTATGTACGCGCGGCACAAATTTCACCGCTTGACTGGGAATAGGACGGAGGCCGAATTGCTAGGCGAGCTCTGGACGTGCCGGACGATCCTGTTGCAGAGTACTTCAGACTCGCTTGGCGGTGTCCGGGGGTTTTATTGCCGAATTGGAGGTCTCCCTAAGAAGGCTACTCTGTACTTCTGTTGCGAGGGCCGCAGTGTGCTCCTCCGTACAGAGGGAGCGCTCTATGTTTCCATTGACTATTATAACCCCGCGAGGTCCTGGCATTTTGAGCTTGAGGTATGCATAATGCGGTACCACATTGAATCTGGCAAATGCGGTTCGTCCGAGCAGTGCGTGATAGCCGCTGCGGAAGGGGACGATATCAAAGATTAACTCCTCGCTTTGCAAGTTGTCCGGAGATCCGAAGACTACTTCCAGTGTGATTGAGCCCGTGCAACATGCCTCTACACCTGGTATGACACCTTTAAAGGTGGTTTTGGTGGGTTTGATCCTTGAGGGATCGATGCCCATTTTGTGCACTGTATCCTGATAGAGCAGGTTCAGGCTGCTGCCACCGTCCATAAGGACTCGTGTGAGGTGGAATCCATCAATGATGGGGTCGAGGACCAACGCGGCCGAACCGCCATGACGGATACTGGTCGGATGGTCCCTACCATCGAAGGTGATTGGACAAGAAGACCATGGGTTGAACTTTGGGGCGACTGGCTCCATCGCATAGACGTCCCTTAGTGCACGCTTCCGTTCCCGCTTGGGAATATGGGTTGCTATATCATATTTACGGTTTTTACTTGGGGAGGAAATTTCTTCTGTCCTCCTGTGTTCGGCAGCCGGGGCTCCTCGTCGTATTCACTATGCGGCCCCTTTTCCTTGTTTTCGGCATTCAACTTGCCGCCCTGTTTGAACACCCAACATTCTCTGTTGGTGTGGTTGGCTGGTTTATCGGGGGTGCCGTGAATTTGACATGAGCGAGCGAGTATGCGGTCTAGACTGGACGGGCCCGGATTGTTTATTTTGAATGGCTTTTTCCGCTGACCGGACTTAGAGCCACTGAATCCAGCATTGACGACCGTATCCTCGGCGTTATCGCCATTATTGCGACGCTTGTGTCTGTTGCGTCGGGGCTTGCCGTTGCTATCTCTAGCATCTGAGGTGCCAGGATTTCTTGATGTGCTGTTGCTATGAGCCAGCCAACTATCCTCGCCCGCACAAAAGTGGGTCATGTTTGTTGTGAGGGATGCCATGGACTTTGTCTTCTCTTGGCGGAGGTGTCGGGCGAGCCACTCATCACGGATGTTATGCTTAAAGGCCGCTAGGGCTTCGGCATCCGGACAGTCGACAATTTGGTTCTTTTTAGTTAGGAACCGAGTCCAAAATTTCCTAGCTGATTCTCCAGGCTGTTGGGTTATGTGACTTAAATCATCAGCATCCGATGGTCGCACATAAGTGCCCTGGAAGTTATCCAGGAATGCATCTTCCAGGTTCTCCCAACTTCCAATGGAGTTTACCGGCAAACTATTCAGCCAATGCCGAGCCGGTCCCTTGAGTTTTAGTGGGAGGTACTTGATGGCTGTAGATCATCGCCGCGGGCCATGTGAATGTGGAGAAGGAAATCTTCTACCCATACCGCAGGGTCTGTAGTCCCATCGTAGGGGTTGATATTCACGGGCTTAAACCCTTCTAGGAATTCATGCTCCATTACTTCGTCAGTGAAGCATAGGGGGTGTGCGGCGCCTCTATGCCGGGCTACATCACGACGCAGTTCAAATGAGTCTGGTCTGTTGTATTCGGCCCGGCCGAATTTTTATTTAGTATATCCAGCGTGGCGGTCATCGTCACGCGTTGGGGCGCGCCCCCGTGATCCATAGATCGATCTTGTCTGTCCTGCTTTGTTTTCCAATTCATCTTGCAGGTCTTGCATGTAGCCCCGGGCCTTCGTGTTTTTGTTTGTTTGGCGATGGGGTGCGGGCTGGTGTTCGGGATGATACACCACTTTTCTCGGCCATGAGGTGGCCGGTCAGCCGCATCCTGCGCTGGTAGTGTAGGCTCTAGTGCCTCCTCCTTGAATTGAGGTAACAACCTGCGCTTTGGGTAACTTTTGGTTGGGTGCTCGAGTCCGTATTCCTCGGCTGCCAGGACCTCAGTCCATCTATCAGTTAGCATATCTTGATCAGCTTGAAGCTGCTGCTGCTTTTTCTTCAGGCTTTTTGCAGTGGCTATAAGTCGGTGCTTGAAGCGCTCCTGCTCGACGGGATCCTCAGGCACGATGAATTCTTCATCGCCGAGGCTCACCTCGTCTTCGGAGAGGGGCATGTAATTGTCATCCTCTGAGTCTCCATCCATTGCCTATTTATTAGGGCTAGCTTGCCCATCCTCCCGTCCGTCTTGCTCGAAGCTTGGCTAAGCGGGATTGTTTTCTTCGACATCATCCGGAGTGCTATTGTCTCTTGTGCCGGTATCGCTATTTTTGCTATGACGGGGCTTAGAGCGGCGCCGCTGACACCGGCGCTTAGATTGCTTCTCAAGGGGATTATCCTCCGTTGCCTCATCGCCATTGCTTTCTTTGGGTGTGTCCACCATATATATATCATATGATGAGGTGGTTGTCTAGCGCCCTTTGGGCGGTGGTTCCTGTTCTTCTCCGGCATCGTCATCCATACCGTCGATGTCTTCAGAGTCGAAATCAAGCATGTCGGTTAAGTCGTCGACATTGACTATTAAGTGGGTGGTGGGTGGGGAGCGAATTTCTTCGTCGTCCGCTTCCTAGTCAAGTCGGACGTAGTTCGGCCAAGAGTCTCCTAACAGGGAGAGAGATTTTAATGAATTTAGCACGTCTCCCAAGGGCGAGTACTGAAAGATATCCGCGGAGCTAAACTCCATGACCGGTGCCCAGTCAGGTCCGATGGGCATGGATGCACATGGTTCGGAGCCCCTGGTCAGAGACGAGTCCAAGGGTCCGAAGACACGGATCCCCTTAGGAGTGGGATCTGTGTTCGGCTCTATCACCGCTGAGTGTGTGACCTCCATGGTGGGGTCCAGCCACCTGTCCTCGGATGGCACGATTTGCTCCGGATTTAAAGCCAGGGCAGCTGCAGGTGCGTTCTCCTGAACATCGTCCGATGGCAGATCTAAGTCATGCTCATTGTGACTGTACGGTGCACCTGTCATGGGCTCGAATCCGTCGAAGATCAAGTCTCCGCGGATGTCGGTAGTGTAGTTCAGGCTTCCAAACCTGACCTGATGGCCAGGGGCGTAACTATCGATCTGCTCCAGATGGCCAAGCGAGTTGGCCCGCAGTGCGAAGCCGCCGAATACGAAGATCTGTCCAGGGAGGAAAACCTCACCCTGGATCGCATCATTGTGGATGATTGAAGGAGCCATCAAGCCTTACCATGACGACACAGTGGAACTCTCAATGAAAGCACCAATGTCGGTGTTAAAACCGGCGGATCTCGGGTAGGGGGTCCCGAACTGTGCGTCTAAGGCTAATGGTAACAGGAGGCGGGGGACACAATGTTTACCCAGGTTCGGGCCCTCTCTATGGAGGTAATACCCTACTTCCTGCTTGATTGATCTTTGATGATATGAGTATTACAAGAGTTGATCTACCATGAGATCATGGAGGCTAAACCCTAGAATCTAGCCTATGATTATGATTGTTGTTGTCCTATGGTATAAACCCTTCGGTTTATATAGACACCGGAGAGGGCTAGGGTTACATAGAGTCGGTTACAGAGAAGGAAATCTTCATATCCAAATTGCCAAGCTTGCCTTCCATGCAAATAAGAGTCCCATCCGGACACGGAACGAAGTCTTCAGTCTTGTATCTTCATAGTCCAACAGTCCGGCGCAAGTATATAGTCCAGCTGTCCGAGGACCCCCTAATCCAGGACTCTCTCAACTATGTCAATAGGTTATTACCAAAAAATGATACAGAATGACTATAAAATGATTATAAAACATCCAAGATTGATAATATAACAGCATGGAACAATAAAAAATTATAGATACGTTGGAGACGTATCAAGGAGCAAGGTGATGATCGCGACTACGTCACCAAGAGCCACATCTTTGTCGTGCAACGAGCTCTCCATCAAGAAAGTGAAGCCTTGGGTGAACGCATTGAGAAACTCGCCACCGACCTTCGTCAATTGGAAGCACGGAACCGCGACTACATTGATGCCAAGTTCATCACACAAATGGAAGAATTCCGCAACATGATCGTGAGACGCCCGTCCTCCTCGACATCTTCGGCACGACGACGCCACTCAAGCCGCCGTTCAAGTCGGCAATCTTCGGACTACTCCTCTTACGATGCAAGTCCTCCACGAGCTCGCTTTCCTCGACATGATGATCCCCAAGATCGCCAAGCTCAAGAAAATCCATTCTGAGGCAATGTCTTACAAGACCGAGTCCAAGCATGTGAAAGGGTGCGACAACAAGCGCAAGAAGCAATGGAGCAAGAGCAAGTACCTCCACAAGTGCAACGTCAACCACCTCAAGACGGTGATGCAATCTGACAAGCACAAGAGCGCCGTTAAACACAAGCAATCGAATGTGAAGCTTAAGCACTCGAGGCACAACACACACTCAACAAGGCCACTAGAGCCTTCAACAAGCGCAACCGCCAAGTGCATGAACAAGAAGAAGCACTTCGTCAAGCACGACAAGAAGAAGCCGCTCAACTTGAAGAGCAACAAGAAAGAAGAAACCAAGCGCATATGCCTCGTCATCCTCCATGACAAGAGTGACATCATGAGGAACAAGCATTTGAGGACCTTCCTCCTCATCAAGAGCAACATCGAAACCGCCACTATGATGAAGAACTCCTCTACGGCAAGCTCAAGTTCACCATGCCCAAGTTCTCCGGTAGCAATGATCCCGAAGAAAATCTCTCATGGGCATTGAAGGTGGACAAGATATTCCGTCTTCACAACTACGACGAGGAAAGAAGATCTCCATGGCCTCCCTCGAGTTTCAAGACTACGTCCTCATTTGGTGGGAACAAGTGATCAAGCAATGACAAGCACGAGGCGAACCACCAATCACAACTTGGACGCGGATGAAGGATGTCATGAGAGCTTACTTCGTGCCTACACACTACACCTGTGATCTTTTCAAGAAGTTGCAACTCCTCAAGCAAGGCACGAAGACGACGGAAGAATACTACCAAGAAATGGAGGTTGCCATGATAAGAGCCAATGTCAAGGAAGATGACAAGCAAACTGTGGCACGCTTCTTGAATGGCCTCAATCACCCAATCAAGCGGATTGCGGACTTCCAACCATACTCCATCCTTCTCGAGCTAGTTCATCAAGCGACCAAGGCCAAGCAACAAGTGCAAGATGACTTCAAATATGCCAAGTACTCATCCAAGACCTATGGCTCCTACACTCAAGCTCCCATGACTTCGACACCTCCTACCTCAACTAGAGCATCACCAAGTACCGTCAACAATTCAAGTTCCAAGCAAGTTACGCCTTCCTCGACTCGTCCTCCGGCAAGCACCTACAAATCCAAGACTCCCTCATCTTCGGCGCCATCGAATGACCCTGTCAAGACAAGTTCTATCAAGTGCTTCACATGTGGTGGCCGAGGACACAAGTCCTTCGAATGCACCAACAAGCGAACCATGATCTTCAACGACGATGGCACATACGACTCCATGAGTGAAGAAGAAATGGAAGCCCTTGAGCACGTGGCCATGGATCGGCGCGTGAACAAAGATGAAGATGACACTACAAAAAAAATACACTTCCGTGATGATACATGTTTATCACAGTAGGTCGCATTTTCTGTCATGCATGTACATCCATGACGATTTTATGACAGAATCAAGATAGTCATACCTGTGCTGTCATATAAGTGTTCCATGACATTACCAAAATTATCATCACGGAAGCTTCCACTTCCATGACGATAAATCGCACGTCACAGAAGTGCTTTCGTCAAGGGTGACCGACACGTGGCATCCACCGTAACGGAACACCGTTAAGCTATCGGGTCGAGTTTTGGATCTGATAACCCGTTAACAGCCCCGACCAATGGGTAATTTCCACGTGTAAAATTCTTATTGGCCGGATGAAACACGTGTCAGCTCGTCAGTGGGTTAGATAGGCGCCTATGATATGTCGACACGTGCCACGGCCCACCACTGGCCCATTTAGCTTACAAAGCCGGCCTGTTTGACTTGGTCAAAAGTTAACGGGCTGGCCCATGAAAAGCCTGTTAACGGTCTCTTTGCAAATAGCCCATTTTACGGCCCGTTAACTCACGACCCATTAGGCCCTAAAGGAAATCGGCCCAATGACGTCATGTGGGCCGTCGAATATAACACCAGCCCATTTCACTTTCGGCCCATGTATGGCCCACGACGTCTTTTGGCCCATATGAGGCCTTCATATCTTTCGGCCCTTTACAAGCCCACGGTGACTCTAGCCCATAATGAACAGTAATTTTCTTTGTACCCGTTAACGGCTCGCGATTTACATGGGTCGTTTCCAGCCCGTGTTAGCTTTCGACCTATTGATGGCCCATACGTTCTTGGGCCCCTTTTCGGCCCTCGATTACTTCCGGCCCGTTACTGGCCTGTTCCGCTAATGGGCCAAATTCGGCCTATGGCAAGAGTCGGCCCGTTACTGGCCTGTTACCCTAATGGGCCAAATTCGGCCCATGGCAAGAGTCGGCCCGTTTCTAGCATGTTAACCCGTTGCACCGTTTCCAGCCCGTCATATATTCTGGCCCATTAACGACCCATTATGCCTGTGACAGAATTAAGCCTTTGCTGTCGTACGGCCTGTTAATGGCCCATTACCGTGCTGGGTTGATACCAATTACACCCGTTTACGGCCCATGTAGACCCATTTCTCCAACGGCCCGAGGCCCACCGATTCTACGACCCTGTTGGAGGCCCATTTATCGACGGCCCATAGGAGACCCATGGATCCTACGGCCCGTAGGAGACCCATGGATCCTACGGCTCGTATATGGCCCATGGTAGTTGCGGCCACTAGCAAACCAGTGAAAAAGAAGACTAGGAAATAAATAAGGCCGAAACTAACGCTAGGCTATTAAGGCGATTACACAGATTACATCCACTCGGCATCAAAGATCGCCACCAGTGCAAATATAGGGAACACCCTACACTATACAAAAATGGCTTGCTGTTTTCTTCAGCCGGTGGCTGCATGTTAAGAATAAATTTTGTATCGCACCAAAACAAATTACAACTATATAACAAAAGGAAGGTTGGCATAAAACTTAACAGTCTAGCAGATAAATGCACCACCAGAAGTTCAGAAGCTCAGTTCATTTGACCTGACTGTTATGTTTTCATGTTGTATTGTCCGATGGAGCACCATAACCCTCGCCTTCATTTCCCCTAGGTTCCTGAACAACATAGCAAATGTCTGATAGTCTGGTTTCAAAACCATGCATATCTTGACGACATCGAACAATGTCTCTCCTTATTTCACAAAGGGTCTCTGTTAGGAAATGGACTTTTGTCTGGAGCGCAGATACAACATTGCTTTGAGCTTGCATATCTTGATCATGAGGCAGTTTGGACGATATTGCCTTAACAACCAACCCAGTATTACGCAGGAACGTGCTTTTGGCACT
This sequence comes from Triticum aestivum, assembly GCF_018294505.1. NCBI lineage: Eukaryota > Viridiplantae > Streptophyta > Magnoliopsida > Poales > Poaceae > Triticum > Triticum aestivum. Next base: position 557,038,732 of record NC_057810.1, on the reverse strand, counting down.
GTTAGTGGACAGGTACTGACCCACTGCAGCAAGAGCTGACATTGCGGTTATAGTTGCCTCGCCACCTTCAGAAGGTGGCGGTTCCACCATTTTTTCCATAGCTCGCTGAAAAGTTGAGGTTTTACATTAGTAGTACCAAAACAGAAGATATTAAGGAGGCAGCAAAACCAAACAAAATAGCTTTGGTCTATATACAGAACTTATTCTGGTGAACCCATGTAAAATATTAGTTGTATTTTATTGCAAAGTACATAATAAAACCAGGTTCCAAACATATGACCATGTACCATCGCTAATGTATTGTCTATTTCTTCACATTGTATTGAGGGCTAAGGATAAAGAGACGAAGTTTATAATACGGTAAGCATAGTATGACATCATTCATATCACAAAACAACTGAGAACAGACAAACAGACAATTGTAACATTGTGTGGGCAAGTCCAGCACGGAACTAGATTACGGGTCAAGATCAAAGGAACATCACTCCTCTCTTTTAAACCTTGTAAGGTGCAATGATACGCTAAGACGATTGTGTATAAAATTGAAAAGAGTAATAGACATTGGCTGCAAACCATGCAGTTCAAGGCACAAGTCAGAGTAAGTAGTAGTTAAAAGGCATGAGGATTAAGGACTTACAACAACGGCTTTGACTGGTGTAGTCATGCCCTTCTTCTTGCTGGTGTGACAGTCCTTGAAGATTTCCACAACATTTGGTTCAGGTACTTTTTGGTCCTTGCGGGCTTTCCTCTGCATTTCGAACAAGTCAATATAGATCTGACAATATGGTACAATGAAAAGAGTGAAACAACAACTAATTACAAGTGACTCGTAGTGTGCAATATAACTACGAGATCCTGTCGTCTGTTGGAATTTCACTTTCGTACGGTTGGCCTTGTTCTTTGAACAGTTCACCTACAAGAAGATAGATTTGTGTGGCACATGCGTAAATAGGACTTCCACATGTGATATGATCACATATATATAATGTACCTGATACTTCGGATCAGACCAGTGTTTAACAAGGCCCCTCCAGTCTTCATCCGATATATTTTCCACTGGAGATGTTTGGGAAAGTTCACTGTTAGCCTTGCCTTCAAAGTGAGTTTTCCTCAAGTTATACCGATACTGTCACAGAGCAGACTTGGAAACAAGGGTGCAAGCTTGTCTGGTTGCATCATCTTGGCTATCCAACTTGAACCTCATCTGTTGAAATTATGGGAGTCTCATTATCAGCAACCTAGAAAGTATGGGACAGAGCAAGACGATATTACTAGTTTCCATACATAACCATACTTATAGATAAATGGTCGAGGAAGGTGTTGACCTGGGTTTCGTCTTTGTCATTCCTGTACTGAATCCATGTTGGGAGGATACGTACATGACACCTAACGGCAATCGCTGCCTCTGATACTAACTTGAGTGACTTTGTAGCATCACGTGGCCTTTTTAAACCTGCCTCAAAATGGATCTCCATTCTTCCTCCTCTAGATTCAGTTAACCTATCGAGCAATATCCCTAATGTTTGTTTCCTCTTGCACCTAGGTGCTAGTCCAACAACGAACATAGGAAGTGTTAGTGTACATCAAACTGTGAGACTACATATAAAGAAGCATGCAACTGTAACTTTACTCCAGCAACTACCTTCTTGCTATTGAAGCACACAAGGTTCATCTAATATTGCCAACTCGTCTTGTGTCAAGAGTGCTTGGGAAGTAGTGTCAGGTGGCAAGGGAGCTTGGGAACGTGCTGCTAGCTCAGTTGACGCACGAGTAAGTCGTGCAGCTGGTAGTACTGTGGTAGGTGTTGCAAGAACTAGGGCTGTCTCTGCTTGTTTGGTGGCAGCTATTTGTTTCTGTTTGGCTTTTTTGCAGCTCGTGTAGCATGGGATGCCGTGTTTGTAGGAATTTTCCGCTGGACTTTGACCTTCTATTGCACCATCAGTACCAGCAGAATCTGCAGGATTCATCCGCTTCTCATTCCCTGCCATTCTGTGTTTCTTCCTCTTTCTCTATGCCATGTTAAGTCAAGCCGACAAGAAAAACGAATAACAATTTAGTTCTTCAGAACAAATTGATGCGTGATGCAGACGAACTGAACTTTGATGTTAGACAACCACATGATAGGAGGATGTAATATGTATGAAAAACAGGACGGAAGAGATAACCAGAACTATGATGTGTAAACTAAGAAGAAGACATTTCACCAAATTAGAAGCAATGCAATGGAAGGTAGACACCATATGAAAGATGCTACAAATATCGCTCTGCCAAGTTAACAGTGTCTCATCATAAATGGCGTTTAAACAAATGTGAAGCAGTACAAGAAATAAATCATATGCAAGATGCAAACAACATCACACTACCATGTTAGAGGTCTCTCGTCATTAGTGCCATTGCATATTCACAGCATTGCATATTCACAGCTTATGATGTGTAAACTAAGGAGAAGGCATTTCAACAAATTAGAAGCAATGAAAGCTAGACACCATATGAAAGATGCAACGAATATCACTCTACCAAGTTAAAACTGTCTCGTCATAAGTGCCATTTCAACAAATTAGTAGTACAAGCTAGAAAAGAATGTGAGATGTAACCTATATCACACTCCGAAGTCAAACGTGTCTTATGATAAGTGATTGTTGCAGGTTACACAACAGTAGTAATTTGATGTAAGAACATGGTGTGATAGACAGATATTGTATGTTCTAGAAACAGGAACACGTGTCTTATTCAAGTATAATGTGTAAGTAAGCAGATGGAATTCAACAAAATTAGAAGCAATACAAGCTAGACATCACACATAACATGCAACCACATATAACAGTGCCAAGTTAGAGGGAGCACCGGTGATGCTGCACTAGGGGAGACGTGCTCATCATAAACACAGCTTTGTTGAGTGTCTATGCATGTGTTGTCTTGGAAATCATCTTGGGGGTGTGGAGGAGTAGAAACTGTAGAGGCCCTCCGTTCGGAAGGAGCACCTTTATCCGCTGCCTTGCTAACTTCCTTCCGCTTTATTGATTTTGAATTGTCAAGTAAAACCGACAAGAAAAAGCAATAAAATTCTCTCTTCAGAACTCATTCATGCATGATACTGACAATCACTACTTTGATGTAAGGCAAACACATGATACCAGGATGGAATATGTATGAAAAACAGGACGGCATGGCATGTTCACAACTGTTTGTGTAAACTAAGCAGAAACCATTCCAGCAAATAAGAAGCAATGCAAGCTAGACACCACATGAAAGATGCAACCAATATGACTCTGCCAAGTTAAAAGCGTCCCATCATAAATGGAATTTCAACAAATTAGAAGCAGCGCATGCTATAAATCATATGAAAGATGCAACTAATATCGCACTGCATATACTAAAGGTGTCTCGTCATATTGATTGATGCGGGATACAAAAAACAATAGTTTTATGTAAGGACATGCTTAATAGACAGATGTACTATGTACTAAATACAGGAAGGCATGTCACATTAACAGGTATAATGTATAAGCTAAGCAGACTAGCACATGCAGTTTAACCAGATTGGAAGAATTACAATCTAGACACCATATGCAACATGCAACCACATATCACGCTGCCAAGTTAGAGCAAGCACCTGCGATGCTAGTGTAGGGGAAATGCTGTAATCAACTACAGAGCTACGTTCACTATCTTCATCTAGCATTTCTGTTTCTTGAGAATCATGTCGGGAGGCTGACGCTGCATTCTTTAAATGAGGAGTAGTCCCCTTGCCTGCCTGCCTCGTCATAAGTGATTGATGAGGGATACACAAGAACATTAGTTTGATGTAAGAACATGGTTAATACACAGATGTACTAGTATGTACCAAAAACAGAAAGGCATGTCATATTCAAAGGTATAATGTGTAAGCTAAGCAGATGCAATTTAACCAAATTGGAAGCAATACAAGCTAGACATCCGGCTGGAGTGGTGAGCATGATCATCTAGGACTTGAGAGCCTGGTGGGAGGCGGGCTGCTTCGCCACCATCGCAGCGTTTTAGTTGGCTTCCAGGTGATGCCTATCTTTGCTGGGCTTGTCACTGGCTCGGCCAGTGCCCTGACTAGCTATTTATCTTCTGGTGCTCACGGGATGGTGGTTCATGTAAAAAATATCTTTCCTTATCAGACCGACTTCGGCCTTTCGAATACAAGCTAGACACCATATGGAACATGCAACCACATATGACACCGCGAAGTTAAAGCAAGCACCTGGGATGGTGGTTCATTGCGAGCGAGGTCATCAACTCCAGAGCTATGTTTACCGTCTCCATCTGCTAACACTGCCCCCTTTATAGCGCTGTAACGTGTCGTGCATACCCGCGAAGAAAGCTTGCGCGACTTCTCTCTTTTCTTTGCTGCTTCTCTTTCGGCAGACTCTGAAATACCCTTGCATAAAAACACAATAGTGAGAGTATGGGTGAAGTGTGTGCAGAACTAGTGCACTGTAAAAGTAGCAGATAGCAGGTGGCTGAAAAATAAATGACAGGAGACATATGATAGCTCTACAACATTGCATGGCAAACAAAATTAGATTCTAGTCCGTATGATTTTGTAATATATGAGCACAAGAAATGCAGGTACTCCTCCAGCACACCACCACATGTGGTCATATCTAAGATAACAGTCGACTGAAAATAAATAGGTCAGTCGATTTTTTTAATGAACCGTCCGATCTATAAGGAACGGGCAGATGGCCTTCGTCTACCTCCCGCCAGTCACTGTTGACGATCTTTCTCGAACCGCCAGCAACCACCGGCCCAGACCCCTGCCTCCGCCGCCCCGCCCTCCCCTCGACCTCACACCACCACCGTGCTTGGCAGCGCACCCAGGCCATCCCTTTAATCCCGGCCGACCTCCAGATCAGGCGCCAGTAGCTCTAGGCCGCACACGTACCTAAGATAAACACCAAGGCGCTGCTTCCCCGGCGTAATAGGCGTACTAGCGCCTGTTACGCCGGGGAATGCTTCCGTTAATTGGGAATCAACTGGCCAGAAATTGAAATTCAGGGGGGCGACGGACCTCTAGCTAAGGTGAAATAGTATATGAGGAGAAACCTTGTGCATCGCGAGTTACTAGGAACATCTAGTATCAAGAAGAAGCGGTCAACTAGTGTCTTCTGTGGGATGAATACCGTGCAAGCAGAGACGTAAGATTTGCACGAATAAGGGAAGAGGAGTACCTTTTTCGGTTGCCGGTGTGGTCACCTCCACATGTCGCGCCGATCTTCTTCTTTTTACCGGGGAAACCGATGTTCTGGAGGGTGCAGGCTTGGACGAACCCATGGCCAAATTGTTGACTATGTTGCCGTGGCCGTATGTCGGCGGAGGGGAAGCAGATCTGACGCAGCGAAGGACGTCGTAGCAGGAACAACTCCGGTGCGGTGGAGGGTGGCGAAGTTGGAGCGGCAGCGGTGAGGTGCAGGACGGCGTGGTTGAACTGGCTCGGGTACGGACGGCTCGACCTTGGCTTCAACTACTAGCCGTGGAGGGTGTTGCAGTTGAGGTTGCGGTGGACGACGACGTCGGGGTATCGGCTCCAGCGTGATGGAGGAGGGCGGCGGTTGATGGGTGGGATGGGGTGGCGGACAGAGGACGCCGGGGTTTCGCGGCTGGTGGAGAGGTAGTTTTGGCACCCATGGAGTATGAATGGGGAATCGGACGGGTGGGGGGAACCATGTTTGGTCTGGGACGCGCTTGTTTTTGGCCTTTATGAACAGAAGATGGGACGCGCTTGTTTGAAATTTGGGGAAAGTACAAATTTTGCCCCCTATTAAATTTCGGACCTACTGCGGATCGGGGGTAGGATGGTAATCCCAGGTGTCCCAAATAGTGGGCGGGAGCGATTTCGGCCGCGCGCATGTGTGCTTAGGCGGCCATTGTGTATGAATGTTTTTCGGAGGCGGTTGTGTGGCGTCTAGATGAAGCTACAAACCTACCCCGGTTTATTGGACGTCGGGCCGGTAGGTTTCATGGGTCGGAGTTATTAGAAAAATAATTTCCTTGTACTACCAGACATTGGTCTCACGCGGTTTCGGGCGAGTAGAGGCTCTTTTGGCGCTTCGTTCGAAATTTTGAAACACAAGCATTCACGTTTAGAGTACTCTTGAACTATGAGGATTGACCTAAATAGACAACGTTATATTTGACCTTGTATGTTTGAAAACCTCATTAAATTATCCGCTTCTTTTTGAAATTTTGACACTTGAAAATCCTATAACTACGATTATTTTGGAATGGAGGAGCTAAATTTGAATCTATTTTGTACACGACTACATATGCTATTATGTACAAAATCAGAGCAAAGATTGGTGCCCCCATAATTTAGGTATGGTTTACAAATGCCATGATATCAAATTCAAATAATTGAATGGACTTCATGTTGAATTCGATTTTTTTAAACCACCTTAAGTTGAATTCAAATGTATGCTAGTTCATAGGTAGCTATTTATAATGTTCATTGTGTAACTTTCGTATGTATAATGTGCTTTACACACACAACATGAACTATACTCACGTTTATATTCGATTGCTAAAGCGGTGCATTGTCTGGAGTTCAAAATACTAACTATGTGGATCAATTGTGTCGAATAATAACATAGACATGCTCAAATTCGATAGAATCTAGATGTCTGATGGATCAATGACCGCTCCTTACGCGAATTGCAAATATCATGATCCCATCCTAATATTTGGATACAATTTATATCTTTAATCAATGTGTACATCAGTCTTTTACGTGTAGTTTCACTCTCCATCGGTGGTCTCTCACACATGCTCACTCTCTCCCGAGGTGTCTTTCTTGCACACATGCTCTAGATATAACCCTCCCTCCCTCTCATAACCATTTACAACTGTTTTCACTAACCTTTATCACAAGCACTCTTACTCTTGCAAACATACACACGCACAATCCCCATCGACCCTTTCTATATACATGGACCTGCCTACGTGTCTCATGTATGCACATTATCTTTAGGCCTGTCTCTCACACATTGTCTCACACCTCTCTTCCTAATCGATGAGTATGATTCTAGCAGAGCATTCTGTAGGATGCCCCTTAAAGTTAGGTTGGATGAATAATAATATCAGAGATAAAGGGGTTACCTTAGTCCGAGAACCTAGGGTTACAAATCCTAGCCGGCTTTGTCAGTGGACACAGAGTCCTTCACAATTCTTCTATCTTTGTCTTGTACGACTAGTCATCCATGGGTCTTCCTAAATGCGTCACGGGCCGACCAATGTAGCGCAGGACGGAACCGGACGAAGGGCCTCACCTCGACCCACCGGACCTCACGTGGTGACACACCCTCTGCCCCCACGTCTCATTATCTTCTCACACCCACACATACCAACACAAACACCACACACACAGAAAATTTCTCCTGGTGCCTCTATTCCCTCCCCCCTTGCATATACACACTCAAGGGAATGGAATCTCTCGTCATGATGTCATATTTGTCCCTCTCTCTCTCTCTAGACCACTCTCATTTCTCGTGCTATCTCTCCCACGCCCCCTCCCCCCCGTCGGCCCCTCTATCCATGCCTCTCTCGAATACGTAATACACACACATACCTCTCTAGGCCCCGCCAAATGCATCAACTACACATTCACACATGTTACATCACGTACCCCATTGATCTAAAAAGCCCTCTCTTCACGTTTATTCCGCATACAACATTCCTTTTGAATAAAGTGTGGCCAAAAAAATTATTTTAGAGTTTCTACATATATACAACATTACAAAGTTATATGGAGTAGTACGAACGCTAATTTGCATTGCATGGTGCCCACAATGATAGTTATTCCGCACTGTGAATTTGTATATTTTTATACTATATACAAAGTTATTCATAACAAAGAGAAACGAAGAGCATCTCTCTCTCCATCGCATACCCCCCCTATACGCTCCTTTTACGTATGCACACAAAACTATCTCCAGGTCCTCTAAAAGTAAGCCCCCAGAAAATTCACGCATGTTTCATCTTTCTCTCGCGATATATGCAATGACGATCATTGTATTTGAAGTGAAAGCACGATACGTACATTGGACTTCAGAATCCACTCATTATAGTCACCATTTACGTTTAGTGGTTATTATACAGTCACGGGCTCACTGTACAACTCTGTATTTGCTCATGACATGACTAGTTGACCAGTTAAACGCTCCACGTGGCACCTCTAGTGTTGCATCACATTATCTCACTACCATCGTGCCCACCTATCGACTTGTATCTACTCTACATCTACACTCTTATAAAATACATAAAATACACTCTTATAAAAAAACAGAGTTGGTGATGATGGTGTGCCTGCCATCCTGCAATATAGGCCGTCCGATTTATATCTGGCGGATAGGAAAGAAACTATGGCAATTTTGCAAAAAGGTACCCACAAACCTCTCCACATTTGCAAATAAGGCCTTCCCTCATTCATCCTTTTCTCTACAAGATAAACAAGTCATACAAATGCATCTTGATGTTACGTGCAACGCACGGGCATCTTGCTAGTAAGAATGAAAACAAACGACAACAAAATATTTGGATGGTGGTTCGAAGTCATGACCACGGGCACAGCGGACAAGGTGGCCTTGTATTGGTATGCTGAGCCGTCTGTTTTAACACACATGAGATGGTGTGGTGATTATACACACACGCACGCATGCACACGAACTGCATCCACGCAACACTCACACAAACACATGCACCCACGCACGCACGCAACACTCACACGTACACACGCAGCCACGCACGCACGCAACACTCACACGCACACACGCACGCACGCATGCACACACCAGTACACCACACGACCAACACACACTCTCATGCTCAAGTGCTCAACCTACACGTGCATGCGCACACATCAGGCCCTGACAGACACATACACAACCAGGTGATTCCCGCGCACGGGTTGGAGCCTTATCGCGCCTGCGTAAATTTGTGTTTATCTGACCTTTTCCCTATGCGAACTGACAGGTGGGACCCACAAGGAACGTGGTCAATTTAACTAGTCAACATGACGCCACGCAGACTATTTGGCCGGTCAATAGAGTGCAATCCGATGCTGAACTGTGAGCAAGTGACCGTATAATCACTGCAAAACGTATATAGTGATTGTAATCAGCTTATTCTGAAGTTCAGTGACCGTATTACGCTTTTCTCTCTGTAGGCCCTCCAAAACTACATCTCTACACGTTCTCGCATGTTACAACACTACTACTACACTCTAACACAATAAATCATATGTGTTTTTAGTTTTACTAGATATCATATTGCTACTTATAATTATTCAGTTTGCATACATTAAAATTGCCTTTGAAATGTATGGCCAGTATCATCTACCGCGCGGGGAAAATCCCGCCCTTTCCTGTTTAATCGGGTTTATATCGATGGATCATGCGAAACAGCAAAACTATAGTACTATATAGTACAAGTGACAGTTCACTGGGCCATCGTGTTGTCTACTCCTCCGTTGTAAGAGTGGAGCGCTCGCTTTCATAAATCTTCTAGTCCCTTTCGCCGACATGTGGGACATCAAGCTACCGGGTCCACGTGCCATACCAGAATACAATGCAGAGCAGCCGGGGGGAAGCACCCCAGTCATGGCGCCGACGTAGTAATGAGCAATGAGGCGTCAAATCACAAAGATGCACCTTTCCCGCAGTTAAGTTGGAGGGACGAAGTAATAACCTAAAAAAAAGAAGTTGGAGGGACGAAGCAACCATCATTTCACTCGTTGCTGAATCCGCTTCTCCCTCATCTACTTCAACTTAACCACGTGTTGCTTCTGCTGTTGTTCTGCCTCATGTGGGACGCGGATCGGCTTGGTAAAGCACTGACATGTGGGACCGCATGTTAGCAAACCGCCAGGACAACGTCCTCCGAAAATAAGAAACCTCCCCCGCCATCCGCGTGGCAAAATCACCTCCTTTTTACTAATATTGATTCTATAATTTTTTAGATCAATATAATTGAGATTTTTATAGATAGCACACAGGAGCAAAACCAAGTGGTACGGTTAAGGGAATCCACAATGTGTAGCCAAATGTGAAAATAGCTTTTGGCATCGTGGGAACCATTGTGGACGGTGTTGCAAAAGCCAAAAAGATGGAACCGAAGCTCCCTGATTGATTGATTGAAGGAATAGAAAAATGCAACATCTCTCCTCTTTCTCCCATGCTTGGACGCATGTAGTACAGTATAGAGCATAGAGTCTACTCCCCTGTCCCTTCTATTAGAAATCACAAAGCAGTGAGGCATCAAATCACAAAAGCATGGACGAAGCAACCATCATTTCACTCTTCGCTGACTCCGCTTCTCCATCGTCTTCTTCGAGAAACCATCTCACCACACTAGTACTCCTAGTAGTACTAGTCCTTTGGTTCAACGGACTTCCTGGATGCAAATAAGGCAGTTGTCTCGGCTTGCAGGCGGCACTTGCGAACGACTTACCGTGGTCTCCCTCAATGGTGTTCTCCGTCGAACGCACTTCGCCAAACCACAAAAAAAGATATCGTCAACGTCACCGCAATGGGGAAGGAAGTCAAATATAGTTACTACCTCCATTTTTTTGTACACAAGGCCAGTATATCAAAATTACAATTTGCAAAGGGCCACTAACACTAATCGAGGCAAAATTGATGGGGTTAGCAACCAAGGACATTAATATCCCCTGCATGCATGCGGAAGTGAGAAGGTTGGTTTGCATGGCGCTGCATTAATCAAGCAATGAGGAGTGAGATGGTTAGCTCTTTGGTCTTTGGAGAAAAAAATACGCATTAATTGACACGTGAAACGAGGATTTGTATCGATTAAATCCCGCGAAGGAAAACCCCGCCTTCCTTTTTTAACACTAGTACTCCTAGTACGTACGTACTTATCCTGTTTGGGTCTAGGCCTTGCATTGCCAAACTTCGCCACACATTTTTGCCAAGCTTGCCTAAAGTTTTCAAAATGAGAAGGAGGTACACTTGCGCACGGCTGTCGCGGTCGCACCGCACCCTCACACGGTCGCTCCTGCACGCCGCGGTCGCACCGCACCCTCACACAGTCGCTCCTGCACGCTGCAAACCCAACCAAGGGAACGCACCCTCACTGACACGTGTTGTCGCATGTGAACAAACCAAACTCATCCATCCTATCGCTGACACATAATTTTCGTTCATAGAGTATGTTTATCCAACCGCATGTTCCGTACGGCCCATGCGGTGGTATGTTGGGGAAGAAGAAGAGGTGAGGAAGAAGGAAAGAAGGGTTAGGAGACATAGGATATTCATCCAACCGCCTGAAATGGTAGACTGAACCAAGTCAGGCGACTTGCATAACAAATATATGTTTTTACACAGCAAAAGATCCATAAAAACAACAACATAAAGAAAAACTATCATTGCTCGCAGAAAGAGACGGCCTCGTCGTCTTTGGCTGCCGGCGCGAACCAGCCGTCGCCGCCGATGTGTGTCTCCGCACCGTGGTTGTCCTCGGCCTCCAGCTACTCATTCAAGCGGAGTGTGCGGGCGCTCTGCACGGACGAGAGCACAGCTCAGTTCAAGTCGAGGACGTCTGGTTCCGCCTGCAGGAGGGCCTCGATGGCAGTGGCATCCGCGCGCTCCGCGTCGAGTCGAGCCTCCGCCGCCCGGTTCAAGTCCAGGACGTCCGGTTCCGCCTGCAAGAGGGCGTCGATGAGAGCATCATCCGCACACTCTGCGTCGAGTCAAGCCTCTACCGCCCGGTTCAAGTCCAGGACGTCCGATTCGGCCTACAGGAGGGCCTCGATGGCAGCGGAATCCGCGCGCTCCGCCTCAAGTTGAGCCTCCGCCGCCCGATTCACATCCATGACATCCGGTTCCACCTGCAGGAGAGCCTCGATGGCAGCGGCATGCGCGTGCTCCGCGTCGAGTTGAGCCTTTGCCTCCCGGTCCTCCTTTAGTATCGCCATGTTGAACCGCTGGTCCGCCTGCACCATGGGGGACTCGGACGCCGGCACGAAGTCGACGTCCATCATCTCATACCCATCAGGGGCCTTCTGCGCCACGACCTCCGCCATGAACATTGGATCGGCTTCCTCCTCCTTGTAGCTTGGCTCCAGAGAACTCGGGGATTGGCCAGCCGCAAAGCGAGCTTGGGAACAGAGGTCTGTGGCCCCGACCGCCGCTGCGATTTCTGTGCGGCGCTCCGGCGTCAGCATCTTGTAGTAAGTGATCTTGCGGTGTACCATGGCTTTCCGACGAACTAGGGGATGCTTGATGCGGGCTAGGGGATCGAAAGGTGGGGGAATGGGCTGGAGATTTGGTGTGGTTTTAGGGCAGTGGCTGGCGTAGGCCGAACAACGAAGGTTCTGGTGTGAATAGTGGTTCGGGTGACGACCGGTCAATCGGTTTTGACTGTACGCCGCTCTTGTCGCGTTCGTGTTGCAGCCCGGCACGCTGGACCCTCCATGTCGCTCACCAAATGGAACGCGCTTCGTCTTGCGTTTTCGCTCCCTTGTTGGACCGCAGTTGAGAGCAAACCGACGTCCCTCCCCCTCCCCCGCCCGCGTCATTTATTATACTACCACTCCCTTCGTTTTATGCGGAGTAAATAAAAACAGAGGGAGTATACTACGGATGAGGATCCCCTGACGTGGCCAAACCCATTGAGTAACTAACATGCGGGGCCTAGCAAGCATGGGGTCCGCCAGTAAGTGACCGAAAGGGAGGGTAAGGCAGGGATACCTACGTCAGAGGATCCACTTCCACTACTACTCCCTCCTTCCATTTACTATACAGGGCCTAATGCATTTTTCGAGGCTAACTTTGACCAAATGTTAGAGTAATAATATATGACATGCAACTTACACAAAGCATACGGTCAAATTCGTATGTGAAAGGAGTTTCCAATGATATAATTTTCACATTATACATCTCATCTACTATTAATCTTGTCAATAGTCAAATTGGAAACCATCTTGAGTACAAATCTAGGAGTACGTACGAATCTAACAATATTGATTGGGCGTTGTTGAATGCTGATACCTTTTTGATCAAAGTAGAGATACTTTGACTACACATAAAACTTATATGTAAACTAGAAAGGATAGGAGGGAGTATATGATGTCTACTACGCAACCTTCTTCTTGTAGACGTTGTTGGGCCTCCAAGTGCAGAGGTTTGTAGGACAGTAGCAAATTTCCCTCAAGTGGATGACCTAAGGTTTATCAATCCGTGGGAGGCGTAGGATGAAGATGGTCTCTCTCAAGCAACCCTGCAACCAAATAACAAAGAGTCTCTTGTGTCCCCAACACACCCAATACAATGGCAAATTGTATAGGTGCACTAGTTCGGCGAAGAGATGATGATACAAGTGCAATATGGATGGTAGATAAAGGTTTTTGTAATCTGAAAATATAAAAACAGCAAGGTAACTAATAATAAAAGTGAGCGTAAACGGTATTGCAATGGTAGAAAACAAGGCATAGGGTTCATACTTTCACTAGTGCAAGTTCTCTCAACAATAATAACATAGATAGATCATATAACAATCCCTCAACATGCAACAAAGAGTCACTCCAAAGCCACTAATAGCGGAGAACAAACGAAGAGATTATGGTAGGGTACGAAACCACCTCAAAGTTATTCTTTTGGATCAATCTATTCAAGAGTTCGTACTAGAATAACACCTTAAGACAAAAATCAACCAAAACCCTAATGTCACCTAGATACTCCATTGTCACCTCAAGTATCCGTGGGCATGATTATACGATATGCATCACACAATCTCGGATTCATCTATTCAACCAACACAAAAGTACTTCAAATAGTGCCCCAAAGTTTCTACCGGAGAGTCAAGATGAAAACGTGTGTCAAGCCCTATGCATAGGTTCATGGGTGGAACCCGCAAGTTGATCACCAAAACATACATCAAGTGGCACGTGAAATCCCATTATCACCACAGATAAGCACGGCAAGACATACATCAAGTGTTCTCAAATCATTAAAGACTCAATCCGATAAGATAACTTCAAGAGGAAAACTCAATTCATCACAAGAGAGTAGAGGGGGGGAAGCAAAATAAGATCCAACTATAGTAGCAAAGCTCGCGATACATCAAGATCGTGCCATAGGGAGAACATGAGAGAGAGAGAGATCAAACATATAGCTACTGGTACATACCCTCAGCCCCGAGGGTGAACTACTCCCTCCTCGTCATGGAGAGCGTCGGGATGATGAAGATGGCCACCGGTGATGGGTTCCCCCTCCGGCAGGGTGCCGGAACGGGCTCCCGAGAGTTTTTTGGTGGCTACAGAGGCTTGCGGTGGCAGAACTCCCGATCTATCTTCTGCTTCGATGTTTTAAGGGTACACGGACTTATATAGGCGAAAGAAGTTGGTTGGGGGAGCCTCGAGTGGCCCAAGAGACAGGGGGGCGCGCCCAGGGGGTGGGCGCGCCCTCCTATCTCGTGGCTTCCTTGATCCTTCCCTGACTTGAACTCCAAGTCTGCCGGATCATATCCTTTCCAAAAAGCACGCTGCCGAAGGTTTCATTCCGTTTGGACTCCGTTTGATATTCCTTTTCTTCGAAATACTGAAACATGCAATAAAACAGCAATATGGGCAGGGCCTCCGATTAATAGGTTAGTCCCAAAATTAATATAAAAGTGTACAATAAAGCCCGTAACTATTCAAAACTGATAATAAAATAGCATGAATGCTTCATAAATTATAGATACGTTGGAGACATATCAGTATATTGTACGTTCAAAAACGAAACGAACATTGAATACCCTTTATATATGATTTGCGGATGCTATGATCACCGGTTCAAAATTTTGAATCCGCCTTAGGTATCACGTGCCCCCACTCGTTGCCCCTCGATTTCATCTCGGGGTCCGGAGATCTATTGAAAGAGGACTAGGGTGGGTACATGCGAATGATACTCGGCGGAATGTTCAAATGAGGCATGCGGGAGGATGGACTCGACTGGAGGGCGACATGATCGATGGAGAAGAGGGTTGGAGAGGAATGAGAAATAAGCAAACGCCACATGATTATACTTGAACGGCTCAAATAAACAATAAGTTGTCTCGCTTGGCCTACATAGTGAAAGTCCTAATGCGCAACTCGGAGCACTGACGCTCCAATATGGCCGGGAAAACAGGGAAACCGACATGTGGGGCACACCCGTCGGGGCGACTTAGCGCAGACTAGTCAAATGGAGGAGCTGGCCCACGACCTCCTTGCCACCAACAACCGTTCATGTGGGTCATTGGGGCCAACAATGGGGCGCAGCTCTAGCACCGCCTCTGGACACGGCGACCGCGGTGAGCAACACACTCATATCGTCGCTAGACACGGTCGGTTTCAGTGTGTCGAGGGTGGCGTTAGTGCTGTGGCACGACCAACGGTATGTTTGGTTTGTGCCCAAGGTTGCCCCATCAAAGCATTGGGTAGCCAAAATTTTGGTTGAGGTATTGGTTGCCCATGATTTGGCCGACATTGGCAAAAAAATGAACTAGAGTTGGCTAGAGTTCATTGGCATGCCAAAAAATGGCAACCAGCCAAACAAAGACCAATCTTTGGGTCATGACCAAAATTTTGGTTGAGGTATTGGTTGCCCATGATTTAGCCAACATTGGCAAGAAAAATGAACTAGCTAGAGTTGGCTAGAGTTCATTGGCATGCCAACAAAATGGCAACCATCCAAACAAAGACCAATCTTTGGGTCATGACCAAAATTTTGGTAAGGTGCACTTTGGCCACAATCCAAACACACCCCAACACCCGGCTCGTCGAGGATGCACGGGGCGCCATGACGCGTCCGCGGAGTGGTGTAGCGCGGCCAACTGCATCCTCTGGACCTGAGACCATGTCGGGTCGTCTTGCTTTTTCAATGACATGTGGGGATTGCATGTGAGCAAAGGGCATCTCCAACGTTGCCACGACCGCAGCTGACTACCCTGGCACACCAAAACCCTCGTCCCTCGCGCCGTCACGCGGTGCGTTCCCAGCCGGCGCCAGCTGCCCGCATTCATGTTGTCCATTCGTATGTCGTCATTAAGAGGCTCGGTGCCCGAGGAACCAACTCCGGTGACTTAATGACGCACCCGGACACTTGGCCTCACCGGAATGCGCTACTTAAAGCGGCAACGCCCAGCTAACCTCCACATCATAGCGCATCGTCCTCCTACCTGGCACCACATCCGCCATGACCGCAAGTGCGAACGCTCTGCAGGAGAGCTTGTCTTCGGGGATGAAGCTCAAGGTCACCGCCCTCGCTCAAGTCGCCTCTCATGACGCAATAGCGGCGTAGCCAGACACAGACGCGACCACACAAGCGGTGGCCACGCTGGCAGCCGACGACAAGAGCACCGTCAGCCATGCGTCCTACTTGCCGCCGTCCAACATCCGGCACCGCTAAGGTCGGGACTCCTCCGAGGATGAGTAGGGCATGGGAGGCGGCAGGGCATGGTGTGCCAACTAGCCGGTCCGTATCCCGTGTTCTACTCTTCCTCGCCGGAGACCGCACCTTCACTTCACGGGTCTTGAACCCCGCCCCCGTACATAGAGATCGCAGATGGAGGACGTCGGTCGCCGCCGTAGAATAGGTTTAGGGTCGGGTTTCTTTTATTTTTCTGCCCTATAAAAGTTCGAAATGTAATGAAAATCTGCCGTGTTTGCATTAATCTCGGTCGGTGTATATGAACTTTCACAATAATATACATATTGTAGGAGTACTAGCAAGATGCCCGTGCGTTGCACGGAAGATCAAGATCTTGTGGGAGAAAAGGATGAACGAGGGAAAGCCTTATATGCAAATGTGGAGAGGAGTGTGGGTAAATTGTCATAGTTTCCTTCCTATCCGTTAGATATAGATCGGACGACCTATATTGCAGGATGACAGGCACACCATCATCACCAACTCTGCCTTTTATTGAATCGAGACAAATCTAACATGCGAAGTAAAATAAACACATAGGTTCTATACATACACAAATTATCTTAGGCACTCCAATAGTATGTCCACTACACATTCACGCATTTCACATCTTTCTACATCTACGGGAACCTACAAAAGGGTCAACGTAAATTGCCTCTCTCTCTCCTCCCCTGATTTTCATGGTGGTGGGCCCCTCCATCCCCCAATCTACAATCAACAGCTCACACATTTCACATTACGTTAATTACGTAACTGGGATTACGTAGGAGTAGCATTACTCGTCCTAAAAAACCCAACTAAGCCAACCTCCCAGCATATCGCGTGGGAAAAGACCCGGCCGCGCCGTTTTAGTCGGGATTACCGGATTACTAGTAGTAGTATCGATGGATCGCGTGAAGCAACAATTTTTTTGAGGGGGCGAAGCACCTAGTTTAAAAGGAAAAAAGGTGGTACACTCACATCACTCTTGTCGTGGTCGCATTGCACCCCACACACGTTCGGTCCTGCACATGGCTCACGCAAACGGAACGCACTTCGGCTTGCCTCTTCACTGACACGTGGGACTGCACTTGGAGAAACCGACCATGCGCCAAACTCCCCCCGCCCACCGCGCGAAAATCCTCCCCCCCCCCACACACAAATTTCCCCCAAATCTGATTCAACCGCCCTTCGGCCAACTAGCCAATAATATTCCCCAAACCCCCTCCCCCAGTCCCCCTCCACTCCTTTCGCTCTGCCAAAGCCGCCCTCCCCGCCGCGCCGATACGTCGGCGCCGCGGTTTGTCGAGGGGACGCACGGCGATCCTCTCACTCCCACAGTACGCTCTCGTAGACTGCCGTCCTCTAGCCGTGCCGCCACCTCTGGCTACGTTCTTGTGGAGGCGCACGACGGTCAGCGCCGCCACCGCTGGCGACGTTCATGTGGAGACGCACGATGGTCAGCTTCTCCCACGGTACGCGCATTCTAGACTGAGGCCTCGTTCATGTCGGTGTAGCGCTGAATGTTAGCTGATAGACGCTGTTAATCTCACTATTTGACGAAGTAGTTTACTGTCAATATGCTCTGCTTAAGAAGCTTCCTTGTCCTGTTCTGCACTCAATCTGCTTAGCTGAGATGGCATGCCAAGGCCAATTAGTTGCTAAAATATCCTGCCATATATTTATTGTGACATAGATTGCCATGGTCTAGTAGCCAATTTGTTAGGTGAAATAGCTCTACACCGTTTTATACTCGATCTTTGTTGCTGCGATGGCCTTCGATAGTTCGATGGCTGTGTGCTCGGCCTCATTGACTGCTGAAACAGCCTGCCATAATTTAGCACTCAAATCTATTTGCTGAATTAGCTTTACATATATTTCGTTACTTAGATCTGCTCGTCCAAATATCTTGCCATAGCTTTAGACATCAACCTAGTTATTTTTTTTAGACTTCATAAAAAAAGCATATATGTTTTTCTTGTAATATCTAGTAGAAGAACTAATTTGTATGTCTAACAGATGGACAGGACTTGGATAACTTCTGCTCGAAGATTCTCCGCTGCATATGTCGAGGGGGTTGAAAACTTCATGAACTTTATCAGAGCTGAGTACAGTGGTCCGAAATCAGATGTGCTCTGCCCGTGTAGCAGTTGTATGAATTCAGTTACAAGACCCCAGTAAACTGTGCAAAATCATCTACACTTGTATGGGATGTCGGTCACATATACTAGGTGGGTTGATCATGGTGAAGCTGTGAACGTCAATGTTATTGACTACGTGGAAGCAGCAGATCACAATCTTGATCTACCTGATTCTCAGGTGGAAGAGGAGGAGGAGGTGGTGGTGGCTGAGCCAGTGAGTTTGACCAACATTGAAACAATGCTACAAAATGCTCGTGCATTCCGTGAACTTTCACCTGCAGAAGAAAAACGGTGGGCCCGCATGTTGGAACAATGCAACGTTGTTGTCACCCCAGGAAATAAGTTGTCAGTATTCTCAGCTATGGTCACCTTTCTTCAGGTGAAGACATCTGAGCAGATGACCAACAAATCATTCTATGCGATGTTGGCTGCTTTCCGCAAATCTTTCCCAGATGCGTCTGAGCTGCCACGCACCTACAGTAAAATGAAGAATTTTCTTCGTGCAGTTGGAATTGGATATGATATGATCCATGTTTGTAAGAATAATTGTGTTCTGTTCCGGAAGGATTATGCCAACTTAAGTGAATGCCCGAAATGCAAATCATCAAGATGGAAAGATGGCGATGCTATGAAGAGGATTCCTCATAATGTTCTGAGACATTTTCCAATTACACCAAGATTGCAGAGGTTGTTTCATGATGCTGAAACAAGAGAGGATGTACTATGGCATTCTAGGAACCAGGAGTACAGAGATCAGAATGTAATGAGCCATCCATCTCATGGTAGTGAGTGGAAAAGCTTCAATGATAAACACAAAGAGTTTGCTGCTGACCCGAGAAACATTAGACTTGGCTTAGCTTCAGATGGATTTAACCCATTTGGCCACCAGAGCGCCACATATAGCATGTGGCCAGTGCTTGTTATCCCTTACAACATGCCTCCAAATTTCTGCACCAAAGAATCAAACTACATGATGGCCTTGCTCATCCCAGGTCCAAAAAGTCCTGGAAAGGATTTTGATTTGTTCATGGAGCCTCTTGTGGAGGAACTTCAACAACTATGGAAGGGTGTTCTCACTCGAGACCTATATAGCAGCCCACCAGCTGATTTCTTTCTGTGTGATGTTATAATTTGGTGCATCCATGATTATCCGGCTTTGGGCACTATGTAAGGGCGAACGACACATGGTTACAATGCATGTGTTCGCTGTGACAGGAATCCGCTGTCATACGCAATAATTAGCAAGATCTGTTACATTGGTCACTGCCGTTTCCTTGCCAAGGACAAGTCGCATCCTAGAACTGCATCTTTAACCTTCTGCTCTGCATCTTCCTCTTATGCCGTTCCTTCAGTTACTTGTCCAACACCCCAACCTATTGGTATTGGGATTCCTTGGCTAACCAAATAATCAGCATAGTTGCATTCCCCCACATCAGCAACTTCCCAGAAATACAAATCACATGAATCTTCCCTTTTCTGCACAAATCAAGTTGGAAGATCATCAACCAAACTATTAAAGAATCAGCAACTAAAAGCAGCAGAAACAACACTTCAACATATTATTACCCCATGATTCGGGCATTTGTAGAAGATTCGGCCAGGGTTGAGGATTGTGGTTGAGACGCGACGGATGACTCTACGTGATTTGCAGCAGTGGCACCACACCAACGGCAGCGGGTTGCGATGAGCAATCGGATGCGGTGCGCGTGCCGGCGGGGGTGTGATGAGACCCACAGGCGATGGTACGGGTGGCGACTTGGCGCATATCTGGTTGTTGCCTGCTGAAGAGCAGGTGGACGAGCAGCCAGTGGACATGGTTGCTGCGGCCAGAGCTTCTGATGCTAGGCAGAGTAAGTAGAGAAGAGGAGAAGCGAACGTTGGATATGTCAGTTGCATTACTTGCAGAGTAGCATAGCACCATATATAGTCATAGTCTAGGATTGGATTCGAACCAGCTACAAGAGCACGTCTCTCTTTTTTCTAAAACTCGACAACGTCTCTTTACTGTACACTAGCTTGTTCTATACGCCTTCCCAAGTCTTTGATTTTCTTTCCCTTTTTTGCGAGGAAGGAAGGAGGACAAAATTGAGAGTTCCTGGGACTCGAACCCAAGACCTCTTGGTTGAAAACCACGGGTGCTAGTCACTTATGTGGCGAACGTTCCCTGTGAGGAGGACGGCAGATGAATGCATTTTCCTCGCAGTTTTCTTCCTATATATAAAAAAGTATGCTACTTGGTGTCCGCTTAGTCAACAAATGATTGTGTCAACCTTGACTGTTGGATTGACATTCAACGTCTGTCGCGTTTCTTCAGTCTCTTCTTCCTCGAGCCGCCAAAGCCAAACCAGCGCCGGCGGAACTGCCTGCTCCCGCCTCCCACGGCTGGCTGTGATCTTCCCCGCTCCTGTTCGTTCCCGTCCGAGGCCTCACCATTGTCCTCCGCCTTGGTTCGCTCACTGCGGCGCCGCCCTCCGGTGTTGTCAACATGGTCAACAACCGAGAGGAATAAGGAGATGACTGTACATGGTGAGGATGACAGTAGGGACCCAGCAGCGCGCGCAGTAATTTTGTTTTTTCGGGACGGAGAAGGGTATCAACTGGGTTGTGCGGGACCCGTGGCCCATCTAGACCAGGCTTTTATTTCATATGTTTAGCACATGACCAGCCCAGTTTGTTTTTTTCCTTTCTGAAAAATGGCTAGCCAACTATTTTGTTTTTTGCAGAATAACCAACATAGGCCTACTTGCTTTTCTACGCCCTGCTGGGCCGGAAATCTTTCAAGACGAGGAGGGATGCATTTTGCCCAGAAAATGGGCTATAAGTAATAAGAAATGGGCTATAAGTAATAAGAAATGGGCTATAAGTAATAATAAATGGGCTGTAAAATGAAAAAGAACAGCAAACAGGCAATTAGTTCCAAAATACTGTTTTCTTTCGGATTTGATATTTTAAATTTCATTGTTTTTGTGTGGGTAAAATTTGATTGAATATAAATTAAGGTATATTTAGATTAAAATTAATTTGAATCTGGCTAGAAATTTCAGCCTGTATGCTGTTTGGGACAGATTTGGAGGCTGACTTGTGAGTCTACTAGGTTGACGTGTACTTTGGCTTTCTCAACTTAGTCCACAAACGATTCTAGCAGCAGTGACCGTTTGATGTTAATCCAATGGCCGTGCTGCTTCTTCAATATCTGATCATCTTGCTCCAGCCGCCCAAACCAGCTCCGGTGGGACTGCCTGCTCCCGCCTCTTGTGGCCGGCTGTGCTGCCGCACAGGCCGCACCGCCCCACCCTACTTCATTGGTGGCCAGGCCATTCCTCTACTCACACACACCTCCTGGTATTTTCCGCCGACGGCAGCCGGACCAGTAAACCCTCGTACTCCCCACCGCGTGGGCAACCATTCCCGAGTCTTCCCTGGCTCCGTGTCATTCTCTTCCTAGGCCTCGCCATCGTCCACCGCCATGGTACTCTCGGCGCGGCCTGGTCAACGAACGACATCCATCGGCCGTGGACTGTACGTGGAGAGGCTGACAGCTGGGTCCTCGGCCGCACACAAGGAAATGCCTCCTTATTACGCGCAAAATAATGATTCCTCCACCTGACAGCTGGGACCCACTCTAAGGGCCTCTATATTTCGCGAAAAAACGTTCCCCCGCTGATAGGTCGGACCCACCAGCTATCTCTTCGCACGCAAGGAAGTGCCTCCTTATTACGCAAAAAAATTAATACCCCCTGCTTGCTGGGACCCACCATAGTGGGTGGCTGACTTGTGGGCCTACTAAGTTGACGAGGACGGAGGGCTTTGTCAACTTAGTCAATATGAATGATTCTAGCTCTAGTGACCGTACGATGTCCATCCAACGGCCAAGTGCTTCTTCAACCTCTGGTCTTCTTGTTCCAGCCGCCCAAAGCAGCGCCGGTCGTGCCGCGTGCTCCTGCCTCTCGTGGCCGGCTGTGATGCCGCGGAGGCCTCACCGCCCCCTACTACTCCCATCGCTGGCCCAGGGCATCCCTCTACTCACCCACACCCCCTGTTATTCTGCGGCGACGGCAGCCTCACGCCGCAGCCGAACCAGTGAACACTCGTACTCCTCTCCGCTTGGGCATCCAGTACCGTGTCTTCCCCGGCTCCGCGTCGTCCCCTTCCTAGGCCTCGTCATCGTCCACTGCCGTGGTGCTCTCTCCGCGGCATGGTCAACGTGGTCAAGGAACGACTTCCATCGGAAGAGTACTGTACGTGGAGAGGCTGACAGCTGGGTCCATGGCCACAGCCCAGTTTTTTTGTGATTTGCCAAGTAAGTCACTTTGTCAGGCCTGTTGGGCTGCAAATATTTCAAGACGAGGAGAGCTTCATTCGGTTGGCCGAGAAAATGGCCTATCAGTAATGAGAAATGGGTTGTACATTTTTAAAACACATCAAACCGGCAATTAGTTTCAAATATCTTTTTTTCATTTCGAGATTTTAAATTGCATTTATTTTTATGTGTGGAAAAATTGTTGGATTTTATATTGATATACATTTATTTTTAAAATCATTTTGAATGTGACTCGGAATTTCGGGATTAAAAACAGTTCAGACCGAACCGAAATATGCAAAATTTCGTATAATTTTTTAACTGTGGCCACAATATGGGCTCTATGCTAACAAAAAGAATATGGGCTCCAAAAAATCCTTAAGAATTAGCAAATGGGTTGTAAATTATTAGAAATAATGGCAAATGGGCAGTATGGTGTTTTCCACAGATTTGAGGCTTTCCTAAAAAAATAAGGTTGACGCATAAGCAGTGACTGTTGGATTTCCATCCAACGGGCGTCGTGCTTCTTCAATTTCTGCTCTTCCTGCTCCAGCCGCTCAAACAAGCGCCGGCGGGACTGCCTTCTTCCTCCTCCTCGCGGCCGGCTGTGCTGCCGCGCAGGCCTCACCGCCCCATCGTACTCCCATCGCTGGCCTAGCCATCCCTCTACTCACCCACACCTGCTGTTATTCTCCGGCGACGGCAGACAAACCAGTAAACCCTCGTACAATCGTACTCCCCTCCGCGTGGGAAACAACTGCCGAGTCTTCCCTGCCTCCGTGTCGTTCCCTTCCTAGGCCTCACCGTCGTCCACCGACCTGGTGCTCTCGGCGCGGCCTGGTCAACGTGGTCAACGACCGACATGCATCTGAAGTGGACTGTATGTGGAGAGGCTGACAGCTAGGTCCACGGCCGCACGCAAGGAAATGCCTCCTTATTACGTGCAAAATAATGATTCCTCCACCTGACATCTGGGACCCACCGAAAGGGACTCTGTATTACATGAAAAAAAACGTTACCACCGCTGACAGCTTGGACCCACCAGCTATATCTTCGCATGCAAGGAAGTGCCTCCTTATTACGCAAAAAAATGAATACTCCCCCTGCTAGCTGGGACCCAGTATAGTGGCAGGCTGACTTGTGGGCCTACTAAGTTGACGGGGACGGAGGGCTTTGTCAACTTAGTCAATACTCTAGTGACCATATGATGTCCATCCAACGGCCGTAGTGCTTCTTCAACCTCTGGTATTCGTTCTCCAGCCGCCCAAAGCAGCGTCGGTCATGTCGCATGCTCCTGCCTCCCATGGCCGGCTGTGATACCGCGGAGGCCTCACCGCCCCCTACTACTCCCACCGCTAGCCAGGCCATCCCTCTACTCACCCAGACCCCCTGTTATTCTGTGGTGACGACAGCCTCACACCACAGCCGAACCAGTGAACCCTCGTACTCCTCTTCGCGTGGGCATCCACTGCTGCATCTTCCCCGGCTCCGTGTTGTCCCCTTCCTAGGCCTCGCCGTTGTCCACCGCCATGGTGCTCTCGGCACGGCGTGGTCAATGTGGTCAACGACCGACTTCCATCGGAAGAGTACTACGCGTGGAGAGGCTGACAGCTGGGTCCACGGCGGCCGCAAGGAAGTGCCTCCTTATTACGCGCAAAATAATTATTCCTCCACCTAACAGCGGGGACCCACCGGACGGGCCACCGTATTTCACAAAAAAAATGTTTCCCCCCTGACTGCTGGGACCCACCAGCTACACCTTCGCATGCAAGGAAGTGCGTCCGGGCAAAAAAACAATTCGCCCCCCTGACTGCTGGGACCCACCAGCTAAATCTTCGCACACAAGGAAGTGCCTGATAGTCGGGACCCACCTGGTCGAAGCGTATGTAGCGTTGTCATTCTGGTCGCGAACGTGTACGTACATATATACTGGTCGATGTAGAGGAGCGCACGTGTCGTAGTAGAGGCGCGCACGTAGCATGTACATGTACGTACAACGGCCAGGGTGCAAGAAAGAAAATACGGCCACGTATGTGTACATACGGGCGGGGTCTCGAACGCCTACTCGCGCATACGTACGGCCAGGACTCGTGTACATGGCTGGGTCGGAACGGAGAAACAGCATCGTCGTCGTGTTCATGGGGAGGCAACGGAATGCGTCGTGTTCATGGGGAGGCAACGGAATGCGTCGTGTTCATCGGGAGGCAACGGAATGTGTGGGAGCCAACCGGCTGGGTTGGAATGGAATGCGTGGTCGTGTTCATCGGGAGGGCTTGGAGGGAGCAGGCGATGGAAACGAGGCCTGGCGTACCGCACAACGGAGGAAACAGCCTTGTGTTCGACCGGCCACGTTCGGTACGGGGTCCTGTTGATCGGGAGGGGTGTGGCGTACCGCAAAACGGACGAAACGGACTTGTGTTGGAGCACTACGGTCGAAACGGGGGTCCTGTTCATCGGGAGGGGTGTGGCGTACCGCAAAATGGATGAAACGGACTTGTGTTGGAGCGCTATGGTCGAAACGGGGGTTCTGTTCATCGGGAGGGGTGTGGCGTATCGCAAAACGGGACTCCACGGGATGCTGTTCATCTCCACCGTCGACCTCCTCTAGCCTCCACGGGCTATCGTCGACCTCCTCCAGCCTCCACGGGCTCCTGTTCATCCAGCCTCCACCGCACGCTACTCCACCGACTACTGTTCAACCACCCCTCCACGGGCACCCCTCCACCGTCTACTGTTCATCCAGCCCTCCACACCACGAGGTCCTGTTCATCCAAAGACAACGCCACGGGGTCCTGCATCCACCCCCACCGCTCACTGTTCATCCAACCCCCCCCCCTGCAATGCTCACTGTTCATCCAGAGAGGCAGCATCGATCGACTTCAGTGAGCAGCAGTAGCAAAGGAATCGCTCAATCGGGTTCAGTTAACAGCCATCGATCGATCGCTCGGATTCAATAACGTGTAGCCTGCAGTGCAATCACTCGGGTTCAGTTAGAGCCCAACGCCTCGCTCGGGTTCAGTTAGAGCCAACGCCTCGCACACACGCGCGTACATGTACGAGAGAAACGCGCATCGCTCGGCCCCCGACCTCCCACCGTAACCGGGAACTCCCCGAAATTTTCCTCGCCCT
Source organism: Triticum aestivum (assembly GCF_018294505.1). Taxonomy (NCBI): domain Eukaryota; kingdom Viridiplantae; phylum Streptophyta; class Magnoliopsida; order Poales; family Poaceae; genus Triticum; species Triticum aestivum. The sequence goes on along the minus strand of NC_057810.1, from coordinate 557,012,756 downwards.
CGCTTCTACCACGGTTTTTTCTGTCATGGATGGCCCAAAGAATGTCATGCATTTGCGTCTCCGGCCCGCCCAGGACGAAACGCCCATTTTCTGTCATGATTTTTTGTCATAGAAGTAGGAGCCCACCACATCTACGATGATACCTGGTTTTTTCACAATTATCGTCATAGAAGTGTCATATGCATGACAAAAAAAATCATTCGGCCCAAAATGTCACAGATGTGTCTTTTTTTGTAGTGTGATCAAGTCTTTTGTGACAATGATTCAAGTCCCTCTCTTGTGGTCTCCAAGGTCTTGACGCTCCAACACCACCAAGAAGAAGACCAAAGTTGCCACATTTTCCACACCAAGGCCGGCATCAACGGGCGTTCCATGAAAGTCATCATCGACGGAGGAAGTTGCCACAACTTGGCAAGTGAAGAGCTATGTTCCAAGTTGCAATTGACCAAGAAGCATCATCGTCCCTACAAGGTGCAATGGTTAAGTGACTCCGACACTATTCAAGTGGAGCATACGGTGCAAGTTTCCTTCAAGATCGGTGCCTACGAGGACACCTTGGAGTGCAACGCCGTTCCTATGTCTGTGTGCCATCTTCTCTTGGGAAGACCTTAGCAATTCGACCGCGGCATCATCCACAACAGAAGAATTAACCACTATAGCTTCAAGATGAAGGGCAAGGAGTACGTGCTATGACCAATGTCACCAAGCCAAGTGATCATCGACAAGCAAGCATCCACACATCGTGGAGATACTAGTGAGAGAGTGAACCACCACAAAGAAAGTGAGCGCCACAAGCCCAAATTGAGTGACTCTTCGCCAAGAGAGAAAAGTTGAGTCCTCCTAGCCACGAAAAGAGAGATGAGAGAAGTGTGTGAGAACCCATCAAGTGTCATCCACTATGTCCTACTATGCAAAGATGAGGTAGCAAAAACTAACACTACTAATCCTCTTCCTCTAGTGTTCTCTAACTTGTTGCAGGAATTTGCGGACGTTTTTCCTGATGAGCTACCTCCCGGCCGGTCTTCCTCCTCTACGTGGCATTGAACATTGGATCGACCTCATCCCCGGCGGACCTCTTCCTAACAAGGTGTCTGGACCCTGACTCAATGCCACATCGATCTAGCATGTAACACCTCATATCACTTTGCGGCCTCACGCACGGTATTTCCACGGGTGTTGCCTTACCTTTGCCCGGGACCGTTTGCGCCTTTTGGCACACGTATATGATAGTGTCACTAGCATCCATATGATAAGGAGCCCGGGCTGACATGGCTAGTCATAAACCCAAAGTGGCACAGACTTATAGGGACAGGCATCCATGACCCAGCATCGAACGTGTCGATCATCAGCGAGTGAATCCGGGCTGTAGCACTAGGCTAGCAGGACACCGGTAAACCGGGCTGTAGCGGGCTAACAGGCTCCGGTACTCATTGTGTGACATTTCCCCGAAGGGACAGACACAGGAACGAAGAAGGACACATGCCGGCCAGCCTAAGTGTTCCGGAGCAGTAGCAAGCTACCATGGCTCAGTGGAAACACTAGGAGACATTTCCCGGTAAGAGAGGCTACCAACGATAAACAACTAGATAGTCAGATCCCACACATACCAAGCATTTCAATAACATACACACAATATGCTCGATATGTGCAAATACAACATGGCATCACAACATGACTCTACAACTCAAGTATTTATTCAATAGGCTCCGAGGAGCGAGATATTACAAACATGGGTCTCTCGACCCAGCATTCAGAGCATACAAGTCAAAGCACAAGCGGAAGCTTAACATGTCTGAGTACAGACATCTACAAATGAAAAAGGCTGAGAAGCCTGACTATCTACCAGATCCTGCCGAGGGCACAAGATCGTAGCTGAGGTAACAAGCTAAACGGCGAAGTCCACGTGGAATTACTAGTGAGACTGAAGTCTCTCTGCAAAACATAAAATAGGCAAACGTGAGTACAAATGTACCCAGCAAGACATACATCAGAACTATCTACATATGCATCATTATCAACAAGGGGGATGGTGGGGTTTAACTGCAGCAAGCCAGCTTTGACTCGGTGGCTATCCTGAACTACGACAGCAAGTAACTCTTTTGAGGTGGCGCACACGAGTCCACATATTCACCATATCAATATACTACTATGGAACCGCTCCCGTCTCCCTACGAGAACGCCATCCATAGCACTCACGCTTATCTTGCGTATTTTAGAGTATCCACTTTCACTTGTCTATGAACTGTATAGGCAACCCAGAAGTCCTTTTCCGCAGACACGGCTATTCGAATAGATCATATTAACCTTGCAGGGGTGTACTTCTTCACACACACTCTCGCCACTTACCGCCATGTACACGTCATGTATCTCGGCAACCTTCAAGCGGAAGAGTGGCGAGGGTGTCGGCCACGACCTGACTAACCACACAAGACTCTAGTCCAGGTTTATCGCCTATTCGGTTTCCATCCGCAAGGAGATCCGGACGGGGTGTCGCTCACGGCCCCAAACGATGTGAGCAGGGTTCCCAAGCCCACCATCAGGGTGCCACTTGGTACACCATGCCACTGTGCCTAGTCTGTCCCAAGCCCACCTGGCCGGGTGCCACTTGGTAGACTACTAACACTACCTACAAACACTAGAAACTAGTTGCGACTCCTGGACAGAGATCAAGTCGGTTAATAAGTCGAGAGAGTCAATTAAGGATCCCAATGTGTGGTAGTATCGAGTCATGGATCACAAACACAGAACTCAGTTCCTGAGGACGGCTTCAATGAGACAACCCACCATGTACTCCTACATGGCCTCTCACCGCTACCTTTACCAAATCGTGTTCACACACTTAGCTCACACACAATAGGACATGTTCACCACTTTCCAATTCATCCCTAATGAATCAGACCTGACTCGACTCTAAGCAGTAGCAGGCATGACAAACAGGCATGAATGAGTAGGCACATCAGGGCTCAAACTATTCCTACTCATGCTAGTGGGTTTCATCTATTTACTGTGGCAATGACAGGTCATGCAGAGGATAAAGGGGTTCAACTACCGCAGCAAGTAACAGTTGTATCGTTGTTGTCCTAATGCAGTAAAATAGAGTAGGAGCGAGAGAGTGGGATTGTATCGGAATGAACAAGGGGGTTTTGCTTGCCTGGCACTTCTGAAGATAGCATTGAGTCTTCATCAGTGTCAACGATCACAACGTTGGTACAACGTCTACCGAGGGGGAACAACACCGACAAACAGAGAAGAAACACGATCAATGCAATGTACAATATGATGCATGCTATGACATGGCAATAAGAATGTGTTTTGGCTAATGTAAGCTAGAACAGATTGAGATGAGTCCATTTGAACCAAAGATTCAAATGCAAACCCATTTTAAGAGGTTATATTAGTGCATTAACTTGTTTCATCTAAACAGCAAGGTTAAAGTGTTCTAACATGCATGAAAATGGTACAGATGGAAATATTGGATTTTTCTGATCATTTTTCATATATAAATTGTTTGATTTGAAGCTACGGTTGATTTTCTATGATTTTTAGAAGTTTACAACATTTTCTGGAATTTCCTATATAAGAATAAATCCAGAAAATAAGTTACTGCGTCAGCATGACATAGGTGTGACGTCAGCAGGTCAACTGGGTCGGCCAGGTCAAACCTGACCTGTGGGACCCATACGTCAGTGTCTCAGGCTGGTTTGGGTGTATGACAGGTGGGACCGGTCAACGTTGACTTGACCAAGGTCAAAGCTGACACGTGGGGTCCACACAGATTAGTACTAATCTTAACAGAAAATTAGACTAACCTAATTAGACACTGGGGCCCACATGGCGGTGGCTCTAGGGGTGGTTAGCTGGGTCATTAGTGCTAATTAACCGGCGCCACGTCAGCAGTTGACGCCGGCGACCACAGCAACGGCGGGGACTCGCCGGAGTTGCTCGGGGCGGCGCTACAGAGCACCCCTTCGCGCGTGGTTTGCGGCTACGGTGAGCTGGCGGTCCGGTGCATCTGATGGATCAAGCAAAAGGGGCTGCGGTGGTCTGTGGTGACGGCAGCAGCAAACTAGGCGGCGGCTGGAGATCGGGTGCCGATGAAAACGACGACTACAACGAGCGCTAGGCCGCAGGGTTAAGGGGAAACGACGGCGAAGCTCACAGTGATCACGAAGAGGGGCTCTGCTTGCTCGGGCATGTCATGTGGCCGTCGAATTGACGATGGCGGTGGTCGGCTCCCGAGGACGAGGACGACGGCGATGGCGAGGCTGAGGAGCTCCCGGGCTTGTTTTGTTCTTCTCGTCGACGTGCAGAGCCGCGGCGGATCCTAGGGATACGGTGAGGAGGTCAGGCGAGCTCGGTGGGCGCGTTGGCAGTGAGCGGCGGCGACGGCCTAAGCTCAGGTGGTCGCGGGGAGAAAGCAGAGAAGGGGGAGAAGTTCCAGAGAGAGGGGGGGTGTTCGTGGCCGTCTCCGTGGCGCTCGGAGAGAGTCTCGGGGCGTGAGGCAGGCAGGGAGGAGGTGGAGGCCTCAGGCGCGCAGGCGTCGACTCGCCTCTGCCTACTGGCAGAGGTTGAAGACAACCGCTCCGGCCAGTGGGCTGGGCCGTCCAGCTCGCCATGCCAGGACAGTGTTGGGCTACAGGTAGGCCAGGTGAGTTTCTTCTCTTTTCTATTTTTCTGTTTTTCTGTTTTATTTAATTCCTTTGCCACTATTTTAAATTCAAAATGAATTCAAAAATTATGCCAAAGCTTCTGAAATATTTTATGTTGCACATGTGGACCTAGACAAATGCACATAGAATAATTCAGGGTTATTTGAAAATATATTCTATGTATTATGAATATACTTCCAAATTCAAATACAGTAATGATTTAAATTCAGTGCCCAAAATAAATCCTTAAAAATGTTCATTATTTTTGGTTTGGATCAAATCTTTTGCCAAAAATATCAAACACTTATAAGAACATTTTGGAGAGCAATGAATGCATTTACCAAGTTGGACCTATTTGGATTTCAGGTGCTAGGGTTTGATCGTCCCCATTTCAAGTTTAAGCAAAATTTAAACATGATGCACACATGAAGCTAGCCTAGTGCAATACCAGAAGCTAGGGATGTGACAACTCGCCCCCACTAAACAAGAATCTCGTCCCGAGATTCAAGATGTGAGGTAAGAAGGCAAAGGGGACACTAAGCCAGCTCAAACTTCACGATCCAAATGTCCTTCTCGAGGATGCTGATTCAGTGCTCCAATTGATCTTGATGTCTTTGCTTTTGAGATCTTCATCCAACACGAGGACAGAGACACTCTACAAGGATGGATCATCTTAATGATCACAAGATCAACTCACGGAATGAGATGTAGAACATCTCTTGAGCTGAGAGGCAAAACACACATCATGAAGGACGAAAGAAATAATTTGATGAGGGTTTTAAAGTAGCGAGGAAAATATTTGCCATGATACCACAACGAGACACCTTAGGGATGGTGACTCGTAGATATATCCTCCTTAAGTGGCAAAAAGAATTACCTTTGATAAATAGATCATTGAAACTCTCTATACCATCCTAAGGAGATTCTCAAACGATCGTTTGAAAGGGTTCGTTAGAATGGCATACCCAGTCTAGAATGGATGATGTGGATTGCCTTGTTGAAGACAACATAAGGGATGATTTGCGTATCATCGGAAATGGATGGGACCCAAGATAGGATGGCACAATGACGGTGCAAGATGGGAACAAAACACAAATGCTGGGAATGATTCTAGTAACTGGGAGAAACTCAATAGCAGAGAGTGATTCCATTATTGGAATGGTTATAGCATAACCGGGGAAACTGAGAACAATCCCAGTTAGTAACTATGATAGTACCTAATGCTTGTGCGTGCTTTCAAGAACTTGAGAATTTCCATAATCATCAAGGTTTTACCAACATCCGTGTCAAGGGTGCTGACAACACAACATACTACCATGATGAATAGCGATGGACGATGCAGATGCAAAGGAAGATAACACTTTCTCAGATTTCACCTTAGCGAGACCAAGGGAACAAAATCTGGATGATCGACTGAGAGACATTTAGCACTCCGCTTCTAATGTTCTCCTTGATGTACTAGCGTAACCCATTCATAGATATGGTTTGGTATCTTGAACATCAAGTAAAGGTTGGACTTCGGGAGCACGAAAATCCATAAGGGACAACTAAGGAGTAAATCCTGCGAAATCCCTATGGGGAGGTGGCCAACTTTCTCAATCAAGATACTACAATAACAGGTCTTCCGGTTGGGTGTGTTGGCCACGACATCCACTTTACCGGTTACAGAGAGACCAATATTATAATTCTTGGGAAATGTTCCAACCATCATATCTGCCTGAGATTCAGATCTGGTTGGTGTCAGAATAATCTAGACTCATCGAGTCTAGAAAAAATGAAAGTTTGCAACACAAACCGACGAGATGACGTTGCGAGATTCTCAGGAAATGAACTACGATAGCAAGCTCCAAAACATGAGCTGGTTCTGCTACAAACATGTGAACACGTTGTCCCAGACAAACATGATCCCAAGGTAGTCTTACAATAAAACACTATCGAGTTCCGGCGGGAAACCATTATCGAGGATATCGAAGTCCTTGCATAAGGTATACTCTTAAGAAGGAGCTTCTTCTCCTTGAACAAATCAATCAGTGGCTTGGTGTGCTACGGAATACATATGGAGTGGAGGTAATTAATCTACCAAACCATAGTATACTTTGCACATGTGTGACTAACTTGGGATGATTCCAAGGAAGCCACATTGACTTTATCGAATTCACGGCGTCAACTTGCATCAAATGCACATGAATTAGAGGAAGTCACTTCTTCCATCCATGCATATGCTTCATGAGCTAGCATGAAGAAATGCTTTCAAAAATTTCCAACACTAGCTTAATGTTCAACAAGATTATGGAGGAGATAAGGATGTTGTCGATGGGCTCAACAACAACTCATCCAGTTTCCATGAAGATGGAGTTCCATAATTATGTGAACAAGTGGTAGCATTGGTTAGACCCAAAAGATATAATGGTGTATGCTCAAGGGACCAACCACGAGTAAGACAGCATTACGAATATCGTTGGTTCTGATTTGATTTGACGATAGCCCACACTCAAATCAAAGTTTTGGCATGACAAAAGGTACAACAACTGATCACAAGGACCAATTGATGGAGATATCATCTTTCTTCAACATACATACAAGATATCCCTTAACATGAACTAAGTCGGACAAGCTTTTATCTTCCAGCTCTCCAAGTTGAAGTATAGCTTAACCAACTGGCTCAGGGTATCCAACACAGATTCTTGGAGAAAGGGTGGTTTACAGGAATAAACCAACTTGATCACGAACTCAGCATAGCGGCCAGGTGACGACCTGGTGATACTTCCGAGAAGATATTCAGAGAATCATGAACCACCGATATGTTACTAAGCTCGAGAACAATCTTGCTTTTCAGGGCAAGACGAAATGATCAAATGAGCAAGGGATTGAAAAAATCCTAACTCACCGACCGAAGAGTGCTCCAGAAATAGGGACTAGGTAGCACAATCAACCTTAGGGTGATGATTCAATAATCAACATGCTAAGAATGAGGTTATTGTCCATTTAACTACCAAGCAACAGAGTTGCTAGGAGTATAGATTTCACACACCACAATTCACTTGTCGGCACTCCGGTTACAATAACACGGAAACCGAGGAATGAACAATGATGGCAAGAAGTATTACTGCGTCAAGAATTCATAAGAGATAGTGCAATTCTCATGACGATCCTGACGTAAAGAGGGTAATACTTCAGGGTAGACGGGATCAAAAGCTTGATTGCATTTTGATCTGCAGAATACAACTGCTTTGACCCAATCCTGGATATGGATGAGGTACTGGAGTTTGTTTCTCCTAGTCATTCCAAAATAGAATGACTTGACGGACCACAAGAGTAATAGGCATCAATGAGCTCGAGTGCACAACTACTCTTGACTATCAATTGATAGACGAGGGTCAGAGGACAACTAAGAGGGACAACTCAAAAGAACATATGATTTTCTGAGTTGTGGATGCATGGATTAGAATGTCGAACGAGTTCAACATATTTCTTCCAGACAATTCATGCAGAGAGGTAGGACTGGCAGGGTCACAATATAGAATGGAGAACTCGTCGAGAGCACTCTTGTTGTGATCTTTTGGTTCAAAGAACTTCTGCCATAATGGTTCATGGTATTTGGAAGAAGGAAATACCATGGACCTCGAGGACTATCGCAAAGGTAACTAATAACCTAAAGGAACTAGCAAACACTAACAACATGAAGTAGGTAGGGTGAATATCGGGTTCAAAACCCAGGAGTAGAATACCTACTAACTAAATTGCATCACGGGATGCTTTCGAGAATGATGGCCAGAATCATCACACTGGAACACAGAACATGGCTAGATTACTAGGTGATACTCTAAGACACCTAGGGTCATAATAATAACTCCAACATATATGTCAAGGCAACAGAGTACCTCAACTCACCGATTAGTGCGGTTAATCTGGCCCAAAGGGACATCGGAATGGGAGGAAGGGATTTTGCAAATGCTTCAGACTATTTAGAAACCTGGGATGACTCGGACAGCATAACGGATGTAAATGCTCAAAAGAATTTGAGACATGCTACAAAAATGGTGGCATAACCATTCAGAAGCACAATATCAAGGTTTTGAGATCAACAGTTAACATGCGGAAGTAGTAGGAGCTGAAGTGAGGCTTAAATCCAACAATCTTATGGGTCTACTGAATAGTAACACGTGATCCTGATAGAAAGAAGAGAAAGCCTAGTTCCTTAACCCCGGAGGAAAGATAAGATGACTCGGATCAGAAGGGCATAAGGTATAAGGAGTAAAAAGAGCCTTACGTTCCAACCCACAATCAATTCCCTTACATATAACTAAAGCATTTCTAGACTCAACTTCGACCAGTTTGGCTTGGTAATCCTACAGGCAGTCAGGCTCTGATACCAAAGCTGTCAGGACCCTGACTCAATGCCACATCGATCTAGCATGTAACACCTCATATCACTTTGCGTCCTCACGCACGGTATTCCCATGGGTGTCGCCTTACCTTTGCCCGGGACCGTTTGCGCCTTTTGGCACACGTATATGATAGTGTCGCTAGCATCCATATGATAAGGAGCCCGGGCTGACATGGCTAGTCATAAACCCAAAGTGGCACAGACTTATAGGGACAGGCATCCATGACCCAGCATCGAACGTGTCGATCATCAGCGAGTGAATCCGGGATGTAGCACTAGGCTAGCAGGACTCCGGTAAACCGGGCTGTAGCGGGCTAACAGGACTCCGGTACTCCTCGCGTGACATTTCCCCGAAGGGACAGACACGGGAAAGAAGAAGGACACATGCCAGCCAGCCTAAGTGTTCCGGAGCAGTAGCAAGCTACCATGGCTCAGTGGAAACACTAGGAGACATTTCCCGGTAAGAGAGGCTACCAAGGATAAACAACTAGATAGTCAGATCCCACTCATACCAAGCATTTCAATAACATACACACAATACGCTCGATATGTGCAAATACAACATGGCATCACAACATGACTCTACAACTCAAGTATTTATTCAATAGGCTCCGAGGAGCGAGATATTACAAACATGGGTCTCTCGACCCAGCATTCAGAGCATACAAGTCAAAGCACAAGGGGAAGCTTAACATGTCTGAGTACAGACATCTACAAATGAAAAAGGCTGAGAAGCCTGACTATCTACCAGATCCTGCCAAGGGCAGAAGATCGTAGCTGAGGTAACAAGCTAAACGTCGAAGTCCACGTGGAATTACTAGTGAGACTGAAGTCTCTCTGCAAAACATAAAATAGGCAAACGTGAGTACAAATGTACCCAGCAAGACTTACATCAGAACTATCTACATATGCATCATTATCAACAAGGGGGATGGTGGGGTTTAACTGCAGCAAGCCAGCTTTGACTCGGTGGCTATCCTGAACTACGACAGCAAGTAACTCTTTTGAGGTGGCGCACATGAGTCCACATATTCACCATATCAATACACCACTATGGAACCGCTCCCGTCTCCCTACGAGAACGCCATCCATAGCACTCACGCTTATCTTGCGTATTTTAGAGTATCCACTTTCACTTGTCTATGAACTATATAGGCAACCCAGAAGTCCTTTTCCGCGGACACGGCTATTCGAATAGATCATATTAACCCTGCAGGGGTGTACTTATTCACACACGCTCTCGCCACTTACCGCCATGTACACGTCATGTATCTCGGCAACCTTCAAGCGGAAGCCTGGCGAGGGTGTCGGCCATGACCTGACTAACCACACAAGACTCTAGTCCAGGTTTATTGCCTATTCGGGTTCCATCCGCAAGGAGATCCGGCCGGGGTGTCGCTCACGGCCCCAAACGATGTGAGCAGGGTTCCCAAGCCCACCATCCGGGTGCCACTTGGTACACCGTGCCACTGTGCCTAGTCTGTCCCAAGCCCACCTGGCCGGGTGCCACTTGGTAGACTACTAACACTACCTACAAACACCGGAAACTAGTTGCGACTCCTGGACAGAAATCAAGTCGGTTAATAAGTCGAGAGAGTCAACTAAGGATCCCAATGTGTGGTAGTATTGAGTCATGGATCACAAACACAAAACTCAGTTCCTGAGGACGGCTTCAATGAGACAACCCACTATGTACTCCTACATGGCATCTCACCGCTACCTTTACCAAATCGTGTTCACACACTTAGCTCACACACAATAGGACATGTTCACCACTTTCCAATTCATCCCCGATGAATCAGACCTGACTCGACTCTAAGCAGTAGCAGGCATGACAAACAAGCATGAATGAGTAGGCACATCAGGGCTCAAACAATTCCTACTCATGCTAGTGGTTTCATCTATTTACTGTGGCAATGACAGGTCATGCAGAGGATAAAGGGGTCAACTACCGCAGCAAGTAACAGTTGTATCGTTATTGTCCTAATGCCGTAAAATAGAGTAGGAGCGAGAGAGTGGGATTGTATCGGAATGAACAAGGGGGTTTTGCTTGCCTGGCATTTCTGAAGATAGCATTGAGTCTTCATCAGTGTCAACGATCACAACATTGGTACAACGTCTATCGAGGGGGAACAACACCGACAAACAGAGAAGAAACACGATCAATGCAATGTACAATATGATGCATGCTATGACATGTCAATAAGAATGTGTTTTGGCTAATGCAAGCTAGAACAGATTGAGATGAGTCCATTTGAACCAAAGATTCAAATGCAAACCCATTTTAAGAGGTTATATTAGTGCATTAACTTGTTTCATCTAAACAGCAAGGTTAAAGTGTTCTAACATGCATGAAAATGGTACAGATGGAAAGATTGGATTTTTCTGATCATTTTTCATATATAAATTGTTTGATTTGAAGCTACGGTTGATTTTCTATGATTTTTAGAAGTTTGCAACATTTTCTGGAATTTCCTATATAAGAATAAATCCAGAAAATAAGTTACTGCGTCAGCATGACATAGGTGTGACGTCAGCAGGTCAACTGGGTCAGCCAGGTCAAACCTGACCTGTGGGACCCATACGTCAGTGTCTCAGGCTGGTTTGGGTGTATGACAGGTGGGACCGGTCAATGTTGACTTGACCAAGGTCAAAGCTGACACGTGGGGTCCACACAGATTAGTACTAATCTTAACAGAAAATTAGACTAACCTAATTAGACACTAGGGCCCACATGGCGGTGGCTCTAGGGGTGGTTAGCTGGGTCATTAGCGCTAATTAACCGGCGCCACGTCAGCAGTTGACGACGGCAACCACAGCAACGGCGGGGACTCGCCGGAGTTGCTCGGGACGGCGCTACAGAGCACCCCTTCACGCGTGGTTTGCGGCTACGGTGAGCTGGCGGTGCGGCCCATCTGATGGATCAAGCAAAAGGGGCTGCGGTGGTCTGTGGTGACGGCAGCAGCAAGCTAGGCGGCGGCCGGAGATCGGGCGCCGATGAAAACGACGACTACAGCGAGCGCTAGGCCGCGGGGTTAAGGGGAAACGACGGCGAAGCTCACAGTGATCACGAAGAGGGGCTCTGCTTGCTCGGGCATGTCCTGTGGCCGTCGAATCGACGATGGCGGTGGTCGGCTCCCGAGGACGAGGACGACGGTGATGGCGAGGCTGAGGAGCTCCCGGGCTTGTTTTGTTCTTCTCGTCGACGTGCAGAGCCGCGGCGGATCCTAGGGATATGGTGAGGAGGTCAGGCGAGCTCGGTGGGCGCGTTGGCAGCGAGCGGCGGCGACGGCCTAAGCTCAGGTGGTCGCGGGGAGAAAGCAGAGAAGGGGGAGAAGTTCCAGAGAGAGGGGGGTGTTCGTGGCCGTCTCTGTGGCGCTCGGAGAGAGTCTCGGGGCGTGAGGTAGGCAGGGAGGAGGTGGAGGCCTCGGGCACGCAGGCGTCGACTCGCCTCTGCCTACTGGCAGAGGTTGAAGACAACCGCTCCGGCCAGTGGGCTGGGCCGTCCAGCTGGCCGCGCCAGGACAGTGTTGGGCTACAGGTAGGCCAGGTGAGTTTCTTCTCTTTTCTATTTTTCTGTTTTTCTATTTTATTTAATTCCTTTGCCACTATTTTAAATTCAAAATGAATTCAAAAATTATGCCAAAGCTTCTGAAATATTTTATGTTGCACATGTGGACCTAGACAAATGCACATAGAATAATTCAGGGTTATTTGAAAATATATTCTATGTATTATGAATATACTTCCAAATTCAAATACAGTAATGATTTAAATTCAGTGCCCAAAATAAATCCTTAAAAATGTTCATTATTTTTGGTTTGGATGAAATCTTTTGCCAAAAATATCAAACACTTATAAGAACATTTTGGAGAGCAATGAATGCATTTATCAAGTTGGACCTATTTGGATTTTAGGTGCTAGGGTTTGATCATCCCCATTTCAAGTTTAAGCAAAATTTAAACATGATGCACACAGGAAGCTAGCCTAGTGCAATACCAGAAGCTAGGGATGTGACACAAGGCTCCATACCGCATCAACCCTGAAGAAACTAAGGAGATCCAACGACAAGTCCAACAACTCATCAACAACGGTCTTGTACGTGAAAGCTTAAGCCCTTATGCTGTTTCGGTTATCCTTATGCCTAAGAAAGATGGTAGTCTTCGCATGTGTTCTGATTGTAGACCCATCGATGCTATCACCATTGGATATAGGCACCCCATACCTCGCCTTGGGGATATGCTAGATGAGCTTAGCGGTGCCACTATTTTCTCAAAAATTGATCTCAAAAGTGGTTACTATCAAATCCGCATACAAGAGGGTGATGAATGGAAAACCGCTTTTAAAACTAAGTTTGGCTTGTACGAGTGGTTAGTTATGCCTATGGGTTTATCGGGAGCTCCTGGTACTTTCAAGCGTCTTATGCATTTCGTGCTTCGTCCATACATTGGAGTGTTTGTCGTGGTCTACTTTGATGACATACTTGTATTTAGCAAATCCATCAAGGATCATGTAAATCATGTTAGGGCCGTTTTGCAAACTCTTTGCAAGGAACGTCTTTATGCCAACATGGAAAAAATGCAATTTTGGTGTTGACAAACTTGTTTTCTTAGGTTTCGTTGTTTCTTCCAAGGGTGTCCATGTTGATGAGTCAAAAATTGAAGCAATTAAAAATTGGCCACAACCAACTAATTTGCAACAAGTGCGTGGTTTCCTTGGTCTAGCGGGTTTCTATCGTTGCTTTGTGAAAGACTTTAGCACTATTGCGGCATTATTGCATGCCTTGAGTAAGAAAAATCCTCCATTTGTTTGGGGACCTTTGCAATCTACCGCATTTGATGAGCTCAAATCTTTGCTTACTCATGCTCCGATTCTTGCTTTGACTAACTTTGACAAAACTTTTGAGGTTCATTGTGATGCTAGAGGTAATGGAATTGGTGGAGTTTTGATGCAAGACAAGCGAGCCATTGCATATTTTAGTGAAAAACATTCCCGTGCTCAACTTAATTATCCCACCTATGACAAAGAATTGTATGCTTTATTGCGTGTGTTGCAAATTTGGGAGCATTATCTTCGCCCACATGAGTTTGTCATACACACCGATCATGAGACACTTAAATACCTTAAAGGTCAAACCAAGTTAAATAAACAGCATGCTAAATGGAGTGAATTTGTTGAATATCTCCCTTATGTGATCAAGTACATTAAGGGCAAATAGAATGTTGTGGCGGATGCTCTTTCCCGCAAATGCATGCTAGTTACTCAACTTGAATTGCATGTTGTTGGATTTGACCATATCAAAGACTTGTATGAGCACAATGTGACTTTTGCTATTCCTTATGCTAAGTGTTGTTGGGGAACGTAGTAATTTCAAAAAAATTCCTATGCACACGCAAGATCATGGTGATGCATAGCAACGAGAGGGGAGAGTATTGTCCACGTACCCTCGTAGACCGAAAGCGGAAGCGTTATGACTACGCGGTTGATGTAGTCGTACGTCTTCACGATCCGACCGATCCAAGTACCGAACGTACGGCACCTCCGAGTTCAGCACACGTTCAGCTCGATGACGATCCCCGGACTCCGATCCAGCAAAGTGTCAGGGATGAGTTCCGTCAGCACACGGCGTGGTGACGATGATGATGTTCTACCGACGCAGGGCTTCGCCTAAGCACCGCAACGATATGACCGAGGTGGAATATGGTGGAGGGGGGCACCGCACACGGCTAAGGAACGATCCCGAAGATCAACTTGTGTGTCCTAGGGTGCCCCCCTGCCCCCGTATATAAAGGAGCAAGGGGGGAGGCCGGCCGGCCCTAGGGGCGCGCCAAGGAGGAGGAGTCCTCCTCCTAGTAGGAGTAGGACTCCCTCTTTCCTACTCCTACTAGGAGGGGGAAAGGAAGGGGGGGAGGGAGAGGGAAAGAGGGGGGCACCGCCCCCCCTCTCCTAATCCAGTTCGGACCATAGGGGGAGGGGGCGCGCGGCCCATCTTGGCTGCCCCTCTCTCTCTCCACTAAAGCCCATAAGGCCCATTACTTCTCCCGGGGGGGGTTCCGGTAACCCTCCGGCACTCCGGTTTTCTCCGAAAACCCCCGGAACACTTCCGATGTCCGAATATAGTCGTCCAATATATCAATCTTTATGTCTCGACCATTTCGAGACTCCTCGTCATGTCTGTGATCACATCCGGGACACCGAACAATCTTCGGTACATCAAAACTTATAAACTCATAATAAAACTGTCGTCGTAACGTTAAGCGTCCGGACCCTACGGGTTCGAGAACTATGTAGACATGACCTAGAACTATTCTCGGTCAATAACCAATAGCGGAACCTGGATGCTCATATTGGCTCCTACATATTCTACAAAGATCTTTATCGGTCAAACCGCATAACAACATACGTTGTTCCCTTTGTCATCGGTATGTTACTTGCCCGAGATTCGATCGTCGGTATCCAATACCTAGTTCAGTCTCATTACCGGCAAGTCTCTTTACTCGTTACGTAATGCATCATTTCGTAACTAACTCATTAGCTACATTGCTTGCAAGGCTTATAGTGATGTGCATTACCGAGAGGGCCCAGAGATACCTCTCCGACAATCGGAGTGACAAAACCTAATCTCGAAATACGCCAACCCAACATGTACCTTTGGAGACACCTGTAGAGCTCCTTTATAATCACCCAGTTACGTTGTGACGTTTGGTAGCACACAAAGTGTTCCTCTGGTAAACGGGAGTTGCATAATCTCATAGTTACAGGAACATGTATAAGTCATGAAGAAAGCAATAGCAACATACTAAACGATCAAGTGCTAGGCTAACGGAATGGGTCATGTCAATCACATAATTCTCCTAATGATGTGATCCTGTTAATCAAATGACAACACATGTCTATGGTTAGGAAACATAACCATCTTTGATTAATGAGCTAGTCAAGTAGAGGCATACTAGTGACGTTATGTTTGTCTATGTATTCACACATGTATCATGTTTCCGGTTAATACAATTCTAACATGAATAATAAACATTTATCATGATATGAGGAAATAAATAATAACTTTATTATTTCCTCTAGGGCATATTTCCTTCAGTCTCCCACTTGCACTAGAGTCAATAATCTAGATTACACAGAAATGATTCTAACACCCATGGAGTCTTGGTGCTGATCATGTTTTGCTCGTGGAAGAGGCTTAGTCAACGGGTCTGCAACATTCAGATCCGTGTGTATCTTGCAAATCTCTATGTCTCCCACTTGGACTTGGTCCCGGATGGAATTGAAGCGTCTCTTGATGTGCTTGGTCCTCTTGTGAAATCTGGATTCCTTTGCCAAGGCAATTGCACCAATATTGTCACAAAAGATCTTCATTGGTCCCGATGCACTAGGTATGACATCTAGATCGGAAATGAACTCTTTCATCCAGACTCCTTCATTTGCTGCTTCCGAAGCAGCTATGTACTCCGCTTCACATGTATATCCCGCCACGACGCTTTGTTTAGAACTGCACCAACTTACAGCTCCACCATTTAATAAAAACACGTATCCGGTTTGCGATTTAGAATCGTTCGGATCAGTGTCAAAGCTTGCATCGACGTAACCATTTACGACTAGCTCTTTGTCACCTCCATACACGAGAAACATATCCTTAGTCCTTTTCAGGTATTTCAGGATGTTCTTGACTGCTGTCCAGTGATCCACTCCTGGATTATTTTGGTACCTTCCTGCCAAGCTTATTGCTAAGCACACGTCAGGTCTGGTACACAGCATTGCATACATGATAGAGCCTATGGCTGAAGCATAGGGAACATCTTTCATTTTCTCTCTATCTTCTGCTGTGGTCGGGCATTGAGTCTGACTCAACTTCACACCTTGTAGTACGGGCAAGAATCCTTTCTTTGCCTGATCCATTTTGAACTTTTTCAAAACTTTATCAAGGTATGTGCTTTGTGAAAGTCCTATTAAGCATCTTGATCTATCTCTATAAATCTTGATGCTCAATATGTAAGCAGCTTCACCGAGGTCTTTCATAGAAAAACTTTTATTCAAGTATCCCTTTATGCTATCCAGAAATACTATATCATTTCCAATTATAATATGTCATCTACATATAATATCAGAAATGCTACAGAGCTCCCACTCACTTTCTTGTAAATACAGGCTTCTCCATAAGTCTGTATAAAACCATATGCTTTGATCACACTATCAAAGCGTTTATTCCAACTCCGAGATGCTTGCACCAGTCCATAAATGGATCGCTGGAGCTTGCACACTTTGTTAGCACCTTTTGGATCAACAAAACCTTCTCGTTGCATCATATACAACTCTTCTTCCAGAAATCCATTCAAGAATGCAGTTTTGACATCCATTTGCCAAATTTCATAATCATAAAATGCAGCAATTGCTAACATGATTCGGACAGACTTAAGCATCGCTACGGGTGAGAAAGTCTCATCGTAGTCAACCCCTTGAACTTGTCGAAAACCTTTCACAACAAGTCGAGCTTTATAGACAGTTACATTACCATTAGCGTCAGTCTTCTTCTTAAAGATCCATTTATTCTCAATGGCTTGCCGATCATCGGGCAAGTCAACCAAAGTCCATACTTTGTTTTCATACATGGATCCCATCTCAGATTTCATGGCCTCTAACCATTTTGCAGAATCTGGGCTCATCATCGCTTCCTCATAGTTTGTAGGTTCGTCATGGTCAAGTAACATGACCTCCAGAATAGGATTACCGTACCACTTTGGTGCGGATCTTACTCTGGTAGACCTACGAGGTTCAGTAGAAACTTGATCCGAAGTTTCATGATCAATATCATTAGCTTCCTCACTAATTGGTGTAGTTGTCACAGGAACCGGTTCTTGTGATGAACTACTTTCCAATAAGGGAGCAGGTACAGTTACCTCATCAAGTTCTACTTTCCTCCCACTCACTTCTTTCGAGAGAAATTCCTTTTCTAGAAAGGATCCGAATTTAGCAACGAAAATCTTGCCCTCAGATCTGTGATAGAAGGTGTACCCAATAGTCTCTTTTGGGTATCCTATGAAGACACGTTTCTCCGATTTGGGTTCGAGCTTATCTGGTTGAAGTTTTTTCACATAAGCATCGCAGCCCCAAACTTTAAGAAACGACAGCTTTGGTTTCTTGCCAAACCACAGTTCATGAGGCGTCGTCTCAACGGATTTTGATGGTGCCCTATTTAACGTGAATGCGGCCGTCTCTAAAGCATAACCCCAAAACGATAGCGGTAAATCAGTAAGAGACATCATAGATCGCACCATATCTAGTAAAGTATGATTACGACGTTCGGACACACCATTTCGTTGTGGTGTTCCGGGTGGCGTGTGTTGTGAAACTATTCCGCATTGTTTCAAATGTAAACCAAACTCGTAACTCAAATATTCTCCTCCACGATCAGATCGTAGAAATTTTATTTTCTTGTTACGATGATTTTCCACTTCACTCTGAAATTCTTTGAACTTTTCAAATGTTTCAGACTTGTGTTTCATTAAGTAGATATACCCATATCTGCTCAAATCATCTGTGAAGGTGAGAAAATAACGATACCCATCGCGAGCCTCAACATTCATTGGACCACAAACATCAGTATGTATGATTTCCAACAAATCAGTTTCTCGCTCCATAGTTCCGGAGAAAGGCGTTTTAGTCATCTTGCCCATGAGGCACGGTTCGCAAGTACCAAGTGATTCATAATCAAGTGATTCCAAAAGTCCATCAGTATGGAGTTTCTTCATGCGCTTTATACCGATATGACCTAAACGGCAGTGCCACAAATAAGTTGCACTATCATTATCAACTCTGCATCTTTTGGCTTCAACACTATGAATATGTGTATCACTACTATCGAGATTCAATAAAAATAGACCACTCATCAAGGGTGCATGACCATAAAAGATATTACTCATATAAATAGAACAACCATTATTCTCTGACTTAAATGAATAATCGTCTCGCATCAAACAAGATC